>NC_053027.1:103278028-103417381 GCF_003073215.2 Triticum urartu
GAATTCAGAGAAGATTCGAATATTGTTCATAAATAGACTTGATCATAAACCCACAATTCATCGGTCTCAACAAACACACCGCAAAAAGAAGATTACATCGAATAGTTCTCCACAAGAGAGGGGGAGAACACTGTATTGAGATCCAAAAAGAGAGAAGAAGCCATCTAGATAATAATTATGGACCCGTAGGTCTGAGGTAAACTACTCACACTTCATCAGAGGGGCTATGGTGTTGATGTAGAAGCCCTCCGTGATCGATGCCCCCTCCGGCGGAGCTCCGGAACAGACCCCAAGATGGGATCTCGTGGATACAGAAAGTTGCGGAGGTGGAATTAGGTTTTTGGCTCCGTATCTGATCGTTTTGGGGTACGTAGGTATATATAGGAGGAAGGAGTATGTCGGTGGAGCAACAGGGGGCCCACGAGGGTGGAGGGCGCGCCCCCTACCTCGTGGCCTCCTCTTTTGTGTCTTGAAATAGGGTCCAAGTCTCCCGGGTCTTGTTTGTTGACAAAATCATGTTCCCGAAGGTTTCGTTCCGTTTGGACTCCATTTGATATTCCTTTTCTTCAAAACCCTAAAACAGGCAAAAAACAGCAATTCTAGGATGGGCCTCCGGTTAAAGGTTAGTCCCAAAAATAATATAAAAGTGGAAAATAAAGCCCAATAATGTCCAAAACAGTAGATAATATAGAATGGGGCAATCAAAAATTATAGATACGTTGGAGACGTATCAAGCATCCCCAAGATTAATTCATGCTCGTCCTCGAGTAGGGAAATGATAAAAACAGAATTTTTGATGCGGGGTGCTACTTGGCATAATTTTAATGTAATTCTACTTAATTGTGGTATGAATATTCAGATCCGAAAGATTCAAAACAAAAGTTTAATATTGACATAAAAATAATAATACTTCAAGCATACTAACAAAGCAATTATGTCTTCTCAAAATAGCATGGCCAAAGAAAGTTATCCCTACAAAATCATATAGTCTGGCTATGCTCCATCTTCACCACACAAAGTATTTAAATCATGCACAACCCCGATGACAAGCCAAGCAATTGTTTCATACTTTTGACATTCTCAAAACTTTTTCAATCTTCACGCAATACATGAGCGTGAGCCATGAATTTAGCACTATAGGTGGAATAGAATGGTGTTTGTGGAGAAGACAAAAAGGGAGAAGATAGTCTCACATCAACTAGGCGTATCAACGGGCTATCGAGATGCCCATCAATAGATATCAATGTGAGTGAGTAGGGATTGCCATGCAACGGATGCACTAGAGCTATAAGTATATGAAAGCTCAACAAAAGAAACAAAGTGGGTGTGCATCCAACTTGCTTGCTCACGAAGACCTAGGGCAATTTGAGGAAGCCCATCATTGGAATATACAAGCCAAGTTCTATAATGAAAAAATCCCACTAGTATATGAAAGTGATAACATAGGAGACTCTCTATCATGAATATCATGGTGCTACTTTGAAGCACAAGTGTGGTAAAAGGATAGTAACATTGTCCCTTCTGTCTTTTTCTCTCATTTTTTTTATTTGGGCCTTTTCTCCGTTTTTATGGCCTCTTTTTTTTCTTTTGGAGTCTCATCCCGACTTGTGGGGGAATCATAGTCTCCATCATCCTTTCCTCACTGGGACAATGCTCTAATAATGATGATCATCACACTTTTATTTTATTACAACTCAACAATTACAACTCGACACTTAGAACAAAATATGACTCTATATGAATGCCTCCGGCGGTGTACCGGGATATGCAATGACTCATGAGTGACATGTATGAAAGAATTATGAATGGTGGCTTTGCCACAAATACAATGTCAACTACATGATCATGCTAAGCAATATTACAATGATGGAGTGTGTCATAATAAAAGGAACGGTGGAAAGTTGCTTGGAAATATATCTCGGAATGGCTATGGGGATAGATTGGTAGGAAAAGACCATCGCTCGTCCACTTATTGCAAAAATCTACAAGTTATCAAAGCAAAGTATTACACGCATGCTCCTAGGGGGATAGATTGGTAGGAAAAGACCATCGCTCGTCCTCGACCGCCACTCATAAGGAAGACAATAAAAAAATAAAGCATGCCCCGACTTCATCACATAACGGTTCACCATACGTGCATGCTACGGGAATCACAAACTTTAACACAAGTATTCTTCAAATTCACAACTACTCTACTAGCACAACTTTAATATCACCATCTTCATATCTCAAAACGATTATCAAGCATCGAACTTCTCATAGTATTCAACACACTCATACGAAAGTTTTATTATTAATCTTGTATAGCAAGCATATTAGGATTTTAAGCAAATTACCATGCTATTTAAGACTCTAAAAATAATCTAAGTGAAGCATGAGAGATCAATAATTTCTATAAAACAAATCCAACACCGTGCTCCAAAAGATATAAGTGAAGTACTAGAGCAAAACTACATAGCTCAAAAGATATAAGCGAAGCACATAGAGTATTCTAAAAAATTCCAAATCATGTATGGCTCTCTCAAAAGGTGTGTACATCAAGGATGATTGTGGTAAACTAACAAATAAAGACTCAAATAATACAAGACGCTCCAAGCAAAACACATATCATGTGGCGAATAAAAATATAGCTCTAAGTAAAGTTACCGATAGAAGTAGACGAAAGAGGGGATGCCTTCCGGGGCATCCCCAAGCTTTGGATTTTAGGTGTCCTTAGATTATCTTGGGGGTGCCATGGGCATCCCCAAGCTTAGGTTCTTGCCACTCCTTGTTCCATAATCCATCAATTCTTTACCCAAAACTTGAAAACTTCACAACACAAAACTTAAAGTATAAAATCTCGTGAGCTCCATTAACGAAAGAAAACAAAAGACCACTTCAAAGTACTCTAATGAACTCATTATTTATTTATATTGGTGTTATACCTACTGTATTCCAACTTATCTATGGTTTATAAACTATTTTACTAGCCATAGATTCATCAAAATAAGCAAACAACACATGGAAAACAGAATCTGTCAAAAACTGAACAGTCTGTAGTAATCTGTAGCTAGCGCAAGATATGGAACCCCAAAAATTCTAAAATAAATTTATTGACGTGAGTAATTTATCTATTAATCATCTTCAAAAATAATTAACTAAATACCACTTTCCAAATAAAAATGGCAGTAGTTCTCGTGAGCGCTAAAGTTTCTGTTTTTTACAGCAAGTGTAACAAGACTTTCCCCAAGTCTTCCCAACAGTTCTACTTGGCACAAACACTAATTAAACACAAAAGACACAACCAAAACAGACGCTAGATTAATTATTTATTACTAAACAGGAGCAAAAATCAAGGAATAAAAATAAAATTGGGTTGCCTCCCAACAAGCGCTATCGTTTAACGCCCCTAGCTAGGCATAACAAGCAAGGATAGATCTAGGTATTGCCATCTTTGGTAGGCAATCCATAAGTGGCTCTCATAATAGATTCATAAGGTAATTTAATTTTCTTTCTAGGAAAGTGTTCCATGCCTTTCCTTAATGGAAATTGGAATCTAATATTTCCTTCCTTCATATCAATAATTGCACCAATCGTTCTAAGGAAAGGTCTACCAAGAATAATAGGACATGAAGGATTGCAATCTATGTCAAGAACAATAAAATATACGGGCACATAATTCCTATTTGCAACAATAAGAACATCATTAATTATTCCCATAGGTTTCTTAATAGTGGAATCCTCAAGGTGCAAGTTTAAAGAGCAATCATCAAAATCATGGAAACCTAACAAATCATACAAAGTCTTTGGAATCGTGGAAACACTAGCACCCAAATCACATAAAGCATAGCATTCATAATCTTTAATTTTAATTTTAATAGTTGGTTCCCACTCATCATAAAGCTTTCTAGGGATAGAAACTTCCAATTCAAGTTTTTCCTCATAACATTGCATCAAGGCATCAACGATATGTTTAGTAAACGCTTTATTTTGACTATAAGCATGAGGAGAATTTAGCACGGATTGCAACAAGGAAATACAATCAATAAAAGATCAATTTTCGTAGTTAAATTCCTTGAAATCCGTAATAGTGGATTTAGCAACATCTAGGGTTTTAATTTTTTCAATCCCACTTTTATCAATTTTAGCATCAAGATCAAAAAATTCCGAATTATTGGAAGGCCTTCTAGGTAAAGGTGGATAATATTCAGTCCCATCATTATCAAGATTCATATTGCAAAACAAAGATTTAATAGGGGACACATCAATAAATTTTAGATCTTCATCATTATTTTCATAGGAACTAGAATAACACGCTCTTATAAAGGCATCTTTCTTAGCACGCATCCTAGCCGTTCTTTCTTTGCACTCATCAATGGAAATTCTCATGGCCTTGAGAGACTCATTTATATCACGCTTAGGTGGAATAGATCTAAGTTTCAAAGAATCAACATCAAGAGAAATTCTATCAACGTTCCTAGCCAACTCATCAATCTTAAGCAATTTTTCTTCAATCAAAGCATTAAAATTCTTTTGCGAAGTAATAAATTCTTTAATATTAGATTCAAAATCAGAGGGCATCTTATTATAATTTCTTGAATTGTTGTAGGAATTACCATAATTATTAGAGGGATTACTAGGATAAGGCCTAGGATTAAAATTTCCTCTATACGCGTTGTTACCAAAATTGTTCCTACCTACAAAATTCACATCCATAGATTCATTATTATTCTCAATCAAAGTAGACAAGGATCAGAAGAAACACTCTTATTAGCAAATAATTTCATAAGTTCATCCATCTTTCCACTCAAAACATTAATTTCTTCTATCGCATGCACCTTTTTATTAGTAGATCTTTCAGTATGCCATTGAGAATAATTAACCATAATATTATCTAGGAGTTTAGTAGCTTCTCCTAAAGTGATTTCCATAAAAGTGCCTCCCGCGGCCGAATCTAAAAGATTTCTAGAAGAAAAATTCAATCCGGCATAAAATTTTATATAATCATCCACAAATTTAAACCATGAATAGGGCAATTACATATCATTAGTTTCATTCTCTCCCAAGCTTGTGCAACATGTTCATCATCAAGTTGCTTAAAATTCATAATATCGTTTCTAAGAGAGATGATCTTAGCGGGAGGAAAATACTTAGAGATAAAAGCATCTTTGCATTTATTCCATGAATCAATACTATTTTTAGGCAAAGACGAAAACCAAGATTTAGCACGATCTCTAAGTGAAAAAGGAAATAGCTTCAATTTAACAATATCATTATCCACATCTTTCTTCTTTTGCATATCACACAAATCAACGAAGCTATTTAGATGGGTAGCGGCATCTTCACTAGGAAGGCCGGAAAACAGATCTTTCATGACAAGATTCAGCAAAGCAGTATTAATTTCACAAGATTCAGCATCGATAAGAAGAGCAATCGGAGTGCTAATAAAATCATTGTTGTTGGTATTGGTGAATTCACATAATTTAGTATTATCTTGAACCATCGTGACAAGCAAGCAAACTAACACACAAGCAAACAAAAAGCGAGCGGGCAAAAAGAGGAAAATAGAGAAAGAGATGGAGGATAGAGAGAGAGGGTGAATAAAACGGCAAGGGTGAAGTGGGGGAGAGGAAAACGAGAGGCAAATGGCAAATAATGTAATGCGGGAGATAAGGGTATGTGATGGGTACTTGGTATGTTGACTTTTGCGTAGACCTCTTCCCGGCAACGGCGCCAGAAATCCTTCTTGCTACCTCTTGAGCACTGCGTTGGTTTTCCCCGAAGAGGAAGGGATGATGCAGCAAAGTAGCATAAGTATTTCCCTCAGTTTTTGAGAACCAAGGTATCAATCCAGTAGGAGGCTACGCGCGAGTCCCTCGTACCTGCACAAAACAAATAAATCCTCGCAACCAACGCGAATAGGGGTTGTCAATCCCTACACGGCCACTTACGAGAGTGAGATCTGATAGATATGATAAGATAATATTTTTGGTATTTTTATGATAAAGATGCAAAGTAAAATAAAAGTCAATAAAAATAACTAAGTATTGGAAGGTTAATATGATGGAAGATAGACCCGGGGGCCATAGGTTTCACTAGTGGCTTCTCTCGAGAGCATAAGTATTCTACGGTGGGTGAACAAATTACTGTTGAGCAATTGACAGAATTGAGCATAGTTATGAGAATATCTAGGTATGATCATGTATATAGGCATCACGTCCGAGACAAGTAGACCGACTCCTGCCTGCATCTACTACTATTACTCCACTCATCGACCGCTATCCAACATGCATCTAGAGTATTAAGTTAAAAACTGAGTAACGCCTTAAGCAAGATGACATGATGTAGAGGGATAGACTCATGCAATATGATGAAAACCCAATCTTGTTATCCTCGATGGCAACAATCCAATACGTGCCTTGCTGCCCCTACTGTCACTAGGAAAGGACACCGCAAGATTGAACCCAAAGCTAAGCACTTCTCCCATTGCAAGAAGGATCAATCTAGTAGTCCAAACCAAACTGATAATACAAAGAGACTTGCAAAGATAACCAATCATACATAAAAGAATTCAGAGAAGATTCAAATATTGTTCATAAATAGACTTGATCATAAACCCACAAACACACCGCAAAAAGAAGATTACATCAAATAGTTCTCCACAAGAGAGGGGGAGAACATTGTATTGAGATCCAAAAAGAGAGAAGAAGCCATCTAGCTAATAACTATGGACCCGTAGGTCTGAGGTAAACTACTCACACTTCATCGGAGGAGCTATGGTGTTGATGTAGAAGCCCTCCGTGATGACGGCCCTCTTTCGGCGGAGCTCCGGAACAGGCCCCAAGATGGGATCTCGTGGATACAGAAAGTTGCGGCGGTGGAATTAGGTTTTTGGCTCCGTATCTGATCGTTTGGGGGTACGTAGGTATATATAGGAGGAAGGAGTACGTCGGGGGAGCAACAGGGGTCCCACGAGGGTGGAGGGCGCGCCCCCTACCTCGTGGCCTCCTCTTTTGTGTCTTGACGTAGGGTCCAAGTCTCCCGGGTCTTGTTTGTTGAGAAAATCACGTTCCCGAAGGTTTCATTCCGTTTGGACTCCATTTGATATTCCTTTTCTTCGAAACCCTAAAACAGGCAAAAACAGCAATTCTGGGCTGGGCCTCCGGTTAGTAGGTTAGTCCTAAAAATAATATAAAAGTGGAAAATAAAGCCCAATAATGTCCAAAGCATTAGATAATATAGCATGGAGCAATCAAAAATTATAGATACGTTGGAGACATATCAACCATCTCTCTCCAGAGGTGAAACATAACCCCTTTGATTTCCTGTAGGTACGTAACGTGCCCCATTTGTCCTCCGAGGAGATACCCTTGCCGTTCTCAGTTGGCCTCCTGTCAGCAGCAACTAGATCTCTCTGAACTGTCGAAGTTGCTATCATTGTCTTCTTAAATTTAAACAGAGAGGAATTTGTGTCACTCAATTCTTCATGGAGTAGGGCTATATCATAAGCTGTATCCAGATCTTGTGGTTTCTGCAGAGCAACTGACATCCGCACACCTGGCTTGAGGCCATCGATGAAACGAGTGGTATAGTACAGACTGTCAGGCACATCCTCATAAGCTGAGAGCTGGTCATATAGTTCTGCAAATCGTTCCACATAATCTGTCACTGTCAATTCCCGAGCAATTCTGAATATCTATCTCACCAGGGTTTTATGTTGATTTCGACCGAATCTGTTCAATAACAACTGACCGAACTCTGGCCAAGACAAATTCGGCGATCTGCGTTGTACTGCCTCGAGCCATCTAGCTGCTGCACCATCAAACTGGGACGTAGCGTAGGAAATCCACCTTGCTGCTGGAGTACCCCATAGCTTGAAACAATCCTCGCAGCGCGATTACCACAGTCGCGGGTTCGAGCCATCGAAACGTGGTAGTTCCACATGGGGAGCAGATTGGTACAGGTCAGAGATGTCCGATGCAGCAAAATCTCGAGGGGAAAAATTTTCACGGGGGAAAACGTAATCTCGCGCACCTCTGACCGAAGGAGGCACATAAACCTGATGCGCCTTCCCCGGTGAAACTTGTCGAAGCCAAGGGGATCCGCCACCGTCGATTCGTGGCCGCCCCCAACATCCTTGCTGGTCGACTGGCCCGTCTGCTTGCACGGAATATCCTCCTTGCCGCAGCGCTCGAGTTACACATGGATTTGCTCAACGTCGAGGTTGAACTCGGATCTAGCATCGTCGATTCGCGCCGTGACGAGGCCGTCGAGCGCCATCATCGTCTCCTTGAGCATTTTGCCGACGGACTTGATGATCTCTTCTTCGTGCGCCTTGAAGCGTTGATCCAGCACCTCAGCGAAGTCCGCACGAAGCAGCTCCTGGATCTGCCGCCCCTCAGACGACAGCTTGTCCATGGCGGCGCTCTGCTGCTGGAGCTTGAAATGCGTGGCGTGGACATGGCTCGGGATCTCCAAGATCAGAAAGCTATGAGTACCAGATGTAAGGTTCCTACTACCTCCATGAACGAGATCTAGGTTTGAATATGGTTTAGCTGTCCTCCCAACCACCTACACAGCAATTCGAATTACAGATCACGCACACACGCTCGACCCTGGCCAAGGCCACCCTTTCCTTCCCGTCCTCATTTGATGACGATGGGGGGATTTAAACTCTCTCTACCGTTACACCCGCTTAGCGGGCCCAGTTTGGGCTTGCAAGCCACTTGGGAACCCTTTTGCTACGGATGGGCCGGCCTGCCGGCCCATGACTTGAGCTGCTCGCTTCCCGCGTCTCTCCTCGATCAGCTTCATCTTCAGTGTTGATGATCGGGCTGCTGACACATTGCCCTTGCTCGCTCGCAGCCGCCGCCCTCCTCCATGATGGTTTCAAACTTCCCGATCCGTTTACCCCGTTTTGCATTGTTCTGGCGCTGCCAGATTCCCCTTCAAATCTGGGCAGGTGTAAAAAACTGGCAGGGTTGTAACGCCTGTGATCCAAGCCTCTGGCAGAATGCTCAAAGCTCTCTGGATGTCGTTGGTCGCGTCATGCAGCAAGCCGGGCGACAAGGGAAAGCGAAGGCAATCAAGTCCCTCCTTATCTTGTGCACTTGGGCAATATGGCAAGAGAGAAACAACTACACGTTCAGAAACAATGTGGCGTCAGTTCCAGAGATTCTTGCAAAAATCAGAAATGACATCGAGATGTGGCGACTGGCTGGCGCCAAGTGTTTTTAGCTCCCTTTCGGGACCGATGTAGCGAGTAGTTAGCCTTGCGTTGTTTCTGGGCCAGTCGACCGGAGCAAAGGCCCCATTTTCTCTCATCTTCTGATCACTTGATCAAACCTTTTTGTACCCTCTCCCTCGACTAAATCAATGAATGCCAACAATATGCTGGGTCTTTAAAAAATCCATTTGTAAGTTGAAATCCCCAAATATGTTTGATCGAGAAAATCCCCAAATATGGTGTGTGTTTGTGCAATTGTAGATTTGTCATGCTAACGAAATACTGGTCTGAATTGTTTGCGTAATCGGATGATTCAATCCTGGAGATCGACTGGTTGGGCATCTGGACAGATTGTTGGCTTTGTGCTGGTCAGTCATTAGCCATCACCTTACTCACGACTAGTGTGTGGCCGCAGAACACTACACAATTTATGATTTGATATTTCTCCAACACGATTCCAAGTCTGAAGTCTTTAGTCAAGTCTTCGTTTGCAATGACACTGTCATGATTTGATATGTGTGCACTCTAGCTACTTCTAAAGAAAATGCATAGACCACACCCGCGTACACAGTCAGTCATCAGTATTCAGTCATCACCTTACTCACGACAACAGTGGGTGTGTGGCTATAGAACACTACACAATTTATGATTTGACATTTCTCCAACACAATTCCAAGTATGAAGTCTCTAGTCAAGTCTTCGTTTGTAATGACACTGACATGATTTGATATGTGTGCACTCTAGCTACTTCTAAATCCAATACATAGAGCACCCTTCAACTTAACATTTTTCTTATCAAGACTATAAGCCACTACGATGGCGCTATTGAGACTCTTCTATATCTCACTTTTCCTGCTATTATGCACTGCCAAGGAGATTAACCCGGAAGCAGATGCACTAGTCCGATAGTCCAGCTTGATCCATGCCAACTCGCTGTCCTCCTGGTTGATTTCCAGTCCCACGTGTTCTTGGTTTGGCGTCACTTGTGGCGCTGCCAGACATGTTACCAAGCTTCACCTTCCATCACTGGACTCCATGGTACGCTACACGCCTTCTACTCTCCACTGCTTCAAAACCTCACTGTACTTGACCTCGGGACAAATAACCTTGGTGATGTTGTCCCAGCAAATATCTCTCTGTTTCTCACCCTCACTGTTCTGAACTTGAGCAGCAACAGTTTTGTTGGTGCCATACCCTACCAACTCAGCAAGCTACCAACTCTCAAGGCTCCAAAATCTAGAGATACTATGTATCAACGGAAATAATCTCACGGGTGGAATCCCAGAGGAGCTGGGGATGATATCCGGATTGCAAACTCTTCTACTGGGCAGCAACCCGCTTGGTGGATCGACCCCGTCTTCACTGGGACAGCTTCAGTTGCTATAGAAACTTGGCATTAGATACGCTAGTTTGGTTTCTAAGCTTCCACCCGAGCTGGGGAACCTTACTAACCTCCAGCACATGTACCTATCACATAACCAGTTATTTGGAAGTTTGCCACCATCTTTTGCTAGGATGCAAGAATTGAGACAGTTTGGAATAAATATAAACAGTATCAGCGGTACCATCCCACAAGAGATGTTTACAAATCAGACCAAGCTTCAGGTACTTGATGCATCCGGTAACCAGTTAACTAGAAGAATCCCATCACAAATCAGCAAGTGTAAGGAGCTAGTGTTTCTCTCCCTCGATGACAACAACTTTATTAGCCCGATCCCATTGGAGATGAAAAGCATACCAAACTTGCAATTATTGGCCTTGTCTGGGAATCAACTTGCTGGAATTATGCCATAAGATATCGGTAATGCCACATCTTTGCAAATGCTTGACATCGGCTTCAACTATCTTGAGGGCGAGCTGCCTGCAACCATTTCCTTGCTGATAAATCTTGTTGCACTCTCCTTGTCTGACAACAAGTTTACAGGTATCATTCCTAATCTTGACAACAAGTTGCCAGTTATCAAGGAGACCAAGAACAATAGCTTGTTGCGAGAATCGCAGTCTTCCCATTGTCAACTAGCACTTCTGCGGATCTTGGATCTATCAGACAATCAGTTGTTCGGTGAGCTTCCGGGCTGCTTGTGGAATTTGAAACATTTAGAGTCATTGGATTTGTCTAGTAATTCTTTTTCTAGAGAAGTTTCAACCTCGACTTACTAAAATTCTTCACTAAGCTTGCTGCACTTGTCAAACAACAAGCTGACTAGTTGCTTTCCAGCAATGTTGAAGAACTTCAAAAGCCTTGTTATTTTGGATCTCGGGAACAATATGATTTCTGGTGCAATTCCTCCATGGATAGGAGAAAGCAACCCTTTGCTGAGGATCCTTGGTCTGCGATCAAACATGTTTTACGGAAGTATTCCTTGGTAGCTATCACAATTGTCCCGTCTCCAACTGCTTGATCTAGCTGGAAATATATTTGTAGGTTCCATACCAGATAATTTTGTCAATTTTTCCTTGATGAGGTAAACATCCATGATGCAGCTGCTTAGATCAATCCACTTTCAAACTCGCACCTTTAAAATTTCTAACAATGGCCGCATGGACATAATTTGGAAGGGGCAGGAGTACACCTTTTTGGGAAAAGGTTCATTTGTGACTAGTATTGATCTCTCTGGTAATTCTCTCTCTGGTGAAATCCCTTCAATGATGACAAATCTTAGAGGCATCTAGTTTCTAAATATGTCAAGAAATTATCTGTGTGGTGGTATCGCCAAGGACATTGGCAATCTGAAGTTGTTAGAAGCCCTTGACCTCTCATGGAACAAACTATCAGGTCCTATTCCTCCTAGCATATCAAACTTGATGTTCCTCAACACACTAAACCTCTCAAGCAACCTTCTGTCAGGGGCTATACCTAGAGGAAATCAGCTACAAACACTTGATGATCCATCTATCTATAGCGATAATCCGGGACTCTGTGGTCCCCCAGTGAGCATCGCGTGCACAAACAAGTCAGGTGCTACAACACCAAGGGATGGGGCAAAGGAACACCACCATAAGTTTGAAACAATGTGGCTATATTACTCGGTGATTGCTGGAACTGTCTTCGGCTTCTGGGTATGATTTGGAACCTTGTTTTTCTGCAAGGCATGGAGGTTTTCTTTCTTCAGCTGCATCGATGCGCTACACCAACAGTTTATACTGAAGATGAAGCACACCTGACAGTATAGCACTCTGTTTTGTCCTAGAGCTTGTGTGTGTTTCTTCAAGTTTCCTCAGACTTCTGTTCAAAAAAAAAGTTTCCTCGGACTTGCAGTATCTACAATGGACGTATATGTACTGTATACATGACTCTGCTATCTGTTTCTTTAAGTTGTAGTAGTAATGATCAGTTGCTATCTGACCAGAAGTGGCTTATACGGAGTATTTGTTATCTATTTGACCAGAAGTGGTATTGCACTCTGAATTTTGTGAGCCACAATTATGTATGTTTCGTCATCAGTACTTGTATATTTCATAATTTCTAAAAAGTGCATACGCACTATTTCGCGTCATCGAGCGGCCGGCCGTGAGCCGTAGGATTTTGTTGCGGTGCGAACCGACTAGAGATTTATATCGTGTCGTAGTTGGCGTCCATTCCCCACCCTTCTGACGATTTGTCCTGCACACACGCCCCCTCCCTTATCCCTTTACTAGTGCAGAATCGAGCTTTAGTGCCGGTTCGTAAGGGCCTTTAGTGCCGGTTCTATAACCGGCACTAAAGGGTGGGGACTAAAGACCCCCCTTTAGTACCGGTCCGGCACGAACCGGCGCTAAAGTGCCACCACGTGGCACGAGCCAGGCCCCGGGTGTGGGTAGATCATTAGTACCGGTAACACCAACCGGTACTAAATGTTTGGGGGGTTTTGGTTTTATTTTTTATTTTTTCCTTTAATTTTGTGTTTTCGATTTAATTTAGTGATTGTTTTACATTATAATGAGTTGTTAAATCATTAGGTGAAAGTACCGCAGATTAGTTTCGACTGGATGCATATGGATCCTGGCAGCTAAGTGATCAAGTATATGCCATATCCATATTACCTTGATCACCTAAGTGATCAAGTAATATGGATATGGCATATACTTGATCACTTAGCTAGGATCCATCCAGTTGAAACTAATCTGAGGTTTCTTTCATAAATGATATAATAACTCATCAACATCATCATATTAATATAAAAACTCTTGCATCATATCATCACCAACAACAATTTATACTAGCTAGCTAAAAATCATCATAGTCGTCATTACCACTATTTAATCATCATAGTCATTACTGCTATCTAATCACCACCGACACTAGCTGAAAGAAGAAACATTCACTTGTACCAGAAGAAAAGATATCATCGAGTTCAACATGGTCATGATATTATAAGTGTTCATAACACCACAAAAGCAAATCACTCTTTGAGATTAAGTTCAGGACGAAGAACATAGACATGAGAGGACAAGTACTAAGAGCATGAACTAGCTAATCACTCCTGCTGCTCTCTCTCAGGTAAAATAGCATAGAACATGTATAGCTCTCCTGATTCATCATATTGGAGCATGCATATGAACATGTCTCCTAATCGTGGGATGCGCTTCTGATTGCTGCCTCTAGTACTTCTCTGTGATCGTTAACAATTTTGCTCCAATCTTTCACTATTAAGCATTCCTCGCTTTTAGAAATCCTGAATGCACTCATGTGCAATGTAGGATGTCTTGGCCGTAAGCTAACCATTGACATGCGACCTTTAGTCTTGACCCACTCAGACACAACTGTCATCGGGAGTCCCTGTTGAAGAACATCATATAGTAATATACTTAGCAATGAAAGTTTAGCTTGAAAAATAATGTATGCAAAAGATGCACTGAGGACAAATAGTAAAAATCATACCATCTTTCCTAAATAGATGTGACCATAGTTCAATACGATCACTATTGGTCACACGTTTTGAGTACTAAGATTTTCAAATTTAGAAAAATAATTTCTCTTGACAGCATCAAGATCCTCAAGCCATGAAACATAATGACTTGTCTCCTAGCAGTTTAGTTCAGCCCCGGGACAGTGGACGGTCCTTTCTACCAAGCACCGTACATGTTTGCTTGAATGGAAATAAGTTGTCAATACAAATTACTTGTCAACTATTTTTGAATAAACAATATCAAAAACATAAATATGGTTGATAAACTCACATAATGGTAGAACTGGAGGCGTCTGCACATCGACCCAGATGTCTCTATTACCTTCAATATCATCTTCCGGATGAATATCAAAGGTGATAACTATATCAAGCTCAAATGCATAAGCCTTGCATAGTGCTTGCCAAGTTTTGCATTCAAAATAGGTGTATGTGTCTGCATTGTATAATTTGACGTTGAAGGTATAACCATGCTCGGTCTTCAAGTAAACTTTCTTTACCTCCATAGTTTTGTTAGGACTGAAATCTATCTTATCCAAGACAAAAATTCTTGCATGGCAGGGGATACGCTACTAGAATAGTGAAAATTTAAAATTATAAGTTGAAACAAATGAAGCATAAGTCATGCTTAATTACGAAAAAAGACTTATCGTTGTGACTTACTGTATCCACTTCGAAGTTCTCATCCAGCTTGATGCTGAAGCGCCTATCATCAACTAGAAAATTTCTGTCACACAGGCCGCGCTGGTCTTCGCAGTATTCGCACATAATGAAATCGTGTTCGTCATCAGACGACATTCCTATGTTCATAGGTGAAACATTAAACACTTATTAGTTCTATTAATTCAACTAGTTCTATTAATTCAACTAGTTCAACTAATTCAACTAAGAAGTTACTAAAAATATACCTAAATAAAGTAGCTCAACTAATTCAACTAATTAATTCAACTAATTCAACTAAACTAGTTCTATTAATTTCTTACTAAAAATAAAGTAGCTAGTTCTATACAGTAAAATTTTAATTATATGATCAAATCTCATATAACTAAAGTAAATATATATCTAACATATAATTTCTATCTAATTCATCTAACATTTGACATTAATATCTAACATATGTTCATATATAGGTGAAACATTAAACACTTACTAGTTCTATTAATTCAACTAAATAAACTAGTTCTATTAATTCAACTAATTCAACTAAGCATTTGCTAAAAATATACTAGTTCTATTAATTTTCTTACTAAAATATATAAAGTAGCTAGTTCTCTATATAGTAATATTTTAATTAGATCATCAAATCTCATATACCTAATTTTTCTTACTAAAAATAAACTAGTTCTATTAATTCAACTAGTTCAACTAAGCATTTACTAAAAATAAACTAGTTCTATTAATTCAATTGACATTAATATCTAGCTAATTCATCTAACAATTGACATTAGTATTTAACTTTTCTATCTAATTCATCTAACATTCGACATTAATCTAACATTCTTATCTAGGTAATTCATCTAATTCGATCATCTAATTAACAATATGACATGCATTAATCTAAAAAACAGAAACCAGAAAATAAATAAAAAAATGTGTGTGTGTGTGCGCGCGTGTACGTGTGTGTGTGTGTGTGTGTGTCTGTGTCTGTGTGTGCCTGTGTGTGTGTGTACGAGCGGGGGCGGCGGCGTATGGGGCGGCGGCGTACGGGCGGCGGGGGCGAGACGACGATGTACGAGGCGGCGTTGCGAGACGGCGATGACGGGGACGACGACGACGGGCGGCGGCCGGCGTATGGGGCGGCGGCGCGAGACGGCGATGACGGGCGGCAGGGGCGAGGGCGAGCGGAGGGGGTGGCGAGGGCGAGCGGCGGCGCGGGACGGGAGCGGCGACAATGTCGCGAAGAGGTTTGCAGTTTGAGATGGGGAGATGAAACTGAATTTTTCGCAAGTGCTATATATATAGGAGGGGCCTCTAGTACCGGTTGGAGCCACCAACCAGTACTAAAGCCAATTTTGGCCAGTCCAAGCGGCGGGAAGCGGCCCCCTTTAGTACCGGTTTGTTGCTCCAACCGGTACTAAAGGCCATGAACCAGTACTAAAGGGGCGTGCTGCGGTGTGCAAAGTTTAGTCCCACCTCGCCGGGCGAAGGGCAGCCGCACTGGTTTATAAACCCAGCCGCGGCTACTTTATTGAACTCCTGTGTAAACCAAGCTTCTGGGCCTAACTATGGCGTGCTGTCCTGTGAGCCTGCTGGCCCTTGTGGGCCTGAATTTACATGCCCAAGGCCTAGCAGGCCCACTGGACAGCGCCCCAACAATTTATTATATAGTTTTTTCTGTTCTGCTTTATTTATTTTGTTCTATTTATTTCTGAGTAGTTTTTTTATATAGTTTTTTTCTCTTCTACTTTATTTATTTTCTTATATTTATTTCTAAGTAGTTTTTTATATAGTTTTTTCTTTTCTGCTTTATTTTATTTTCTTCTATTTATTTCTACGTAGTTCGAAGGAGAGTTTTAATAAAGTCCAGAGTTGTAATAAGTTATTAAAAATTTGAATAGCCGGTGTAACAGATGAGTTTTCGTCCGAAACCCTGATAGTTCGAAAGAGAGTGTCCAGTTTCTACACGAAGTGCATCCAGTTTTTGCCGTAACCATCTCTACTTTTTTGCACATGCCATGTGGGTGAAATGATGATACCATACCAAGTTTCAACCATTTCAGAGTTAATTTGTAGTGCTTTTTAATTTAAGGGTCATTTAGCACAAAACAAATCAGTAAATGCATTAAAAAAGTCAAATTATGTCAGAAAGGGTTGAAAGTTGACGACCTAGCTTTGAATGGTGCATAATGAACGCAAAAAAGTCCGGAGTTGTAATAGTTTATTAAAATTTTGAATAGCCAGTGTAACAGATGAGTTTTCGTCCAAAACCCTGATAGTTCGAAAGAGAGTGTCCAGTTTGTACACGAAGTGCATCCAGTTTTTGCCGTAACCATCTCTACTTTTTTGCACATGCCATGTGGGTGAAATGATGATACCATGCCAAGTTTCAACCTATTTAGAGTTCATTTGTAGTGCTTTTCAATTTCAGGGTCATTTAGCTCAAAACAAATCAGTAAATGCATCAAAAATGTCAAATTATGTCAGAAAGGGTTGAAAGTTGACGACGTGGCTTTGAATGGTGCATAATGAACGCAAAAAGTCCAGAGTTGTAATAAGTTATTAAAATTTTGAATAGCCGGTGTAACAGATGAGTTTTCATCCGAAACCCTGATAGTTCGAAAGAGAGTGTCTAGTTTCTACACGAAGTGCATCCAGTTTTTGCCGTAACCATCTCTACTTTTTTGCACATGCCATGTGTAACACCCTCGATGCGACTATATCTCCCACGTGTCGAGGCACGACTTAGAGGCATAATCGCATTGAAGGCATGTGTCGCAAGTGAGGTAATCTTCACACAACCCATGTAATATAATAAGGGAAAGAGATACATAGTTGGCTTACAATCGCCACTTCACCCAATTACATGAATAAAGTGTTACATCAATCAGATACAATCAAGGCCCGACTACGGAGCCAAAATGAAAGAAGAACCCCAAATGCGACAAAGATCCTCGATCGACCCCAACTGGGCCCCACTACTGATCAATTAGAACGAAACAACATAAAGGACAAGATCTTCAACGAGCTCCTCCTGAGCTTGGTTGCGTCATCTGCACGGTCTCAACGGCACCTGCAAACTGGTTTTGGAAGTATCTGTGAGCCACAGGGACTCAGCAATCTCGCACCCTCGCGATCAAGACTATTTAAGCTCATGGGTAAGGTAAAGGGATGAGGTGGAGCTGCAGCAAGCGACTAGCATATATGGTGGCTAACATACGCAAATGAGAGCGAGAAGAGAAGGCAAAGCACGGCGATAAAAGTATGATCAAGAAGTGATCCTGGACTACCTACGTCAAGCATAACTCCAACAACCGTGTTCACTTCCCGGACTCCGCCGGAAAGAGACCATCACGGTTACACACGCTGTGATTCATTTTAATTAAGGTCAAGTTTAGGTTTTCTACAACCGGACGTTAACAAATTCCCATCTGCCCATAACCGCGGGCACGGCTTTCGAAAGTTCAAATCCCTGCAGGGGTGTCCCAACTTAGCCCATCACAAGCTCTCACGGTCAACGAAGGAATAGACCTCCACCCGAGACGTTCCGATCAGACTCGGTATCCCGGTACAACAAGACATTTCGACAGGGTAAAACTAAACCAGCAACACCGCCCGAATGTGCCGACAAATCCCGATAGGAGCTGCACATATCTCTTTCTCAGGGCACACTCAGATTGTCTTAGGTACGGGTAGGCCAGCCTAGAGTTGCCCCTGGTGGTCACCGGTAGCTGACAGTTGGACCAACACTCAGAGGAGCACTGGCCCGGGGGGGGGGTTAAAATAATGATGACCCTTGAGTCCGCGAAACCCAAGGGAAAAAGAGGCTAGGTGGCGAATGGTAAAACCAATGTTGGGCATTGCTGGAAGAGCTTTACTTAAGGCGAACTGTCAAGGGGTTCCCATTATAGCCCAACCGCGTAAGGGACGCAAAATCCGGGAACATAACACCGATATGACGGAAACTAGGGCGGCAAGAGTGGAACAAAACACCAGGCATAAGGCCGAGCCTTCCACCCTTCACCAAGTATATAGATGCATTAATTAAATCAGATATATAGTGATATCCCAACAAGTAAACAAATATGTTCCAACAAGGAACGGCCTCCAATCTTCACCTGCAACTAGCAACGCTATAAGAGGGGCTGAGCAAAGCGGTAACATAGCCAATCAACGGTTTGCTAGGACATGGTGGGTTAGAGGTTTGACATGGCAATTTGGGAGGCTGACAAGCAAATGGTAGGCATCGTAGCATTGGCATAGCAAAAGAGCGAGCAAACTAGCATAGCAAAGATAGTAGTGATTTCAAGGGTATGATCATCTTGCCTGAGATCCCGCAAGGAAGAAGAACGAGTCCATGAAGAAGACAAACGGACGTAGTCGAACGGTTCCTCACAAACTCGACGTTAACGGAACCAACCCGAAGAAGCAATCACCGGAAAAGAAGCACACAACATAGTAAACAACCATCGCATAACATGGCATGATGCGCAAAACAAGTATGATGCATGTCCGGTTTAAAGAAGCATGGCATGGCAAAGTGCACAAACAATCCTACAAATTAAGTGGAGCTCAATATGCAACGAGTTGCATATTGACGGAGCACCACATCAATTATTTAGTTCGATCTCGTTTATGTACCCAACCATATTAAATGTTGTTAAACATGGCAAGAGGGGAAACAAATGAAAACTACCTATGTAGTCAAGGTTAAATGAGGCCGGAAGCAACGAACAACAATTCCGGTAAATCCCCATATGCATTAGCAATTTAATGCAACAACAATTTTAAGCATTTTAATTGTTGTTATCATGATGCGGATGACATGAACAAGTTTATGCAAGTTTTTAAGAAAATGTTGATAAGAGCTTTATGAAGCATTTGTCACCGTGGTGGAAAGAAAAGGGGTGCCACGGCAACGAATCCGAAAATGATGCCACGACAACATATCGGTTCCGGTAACTCGATTGAGATCCCGGTGCAAAAGAAAATGCGACGGGGAGCGTGACATGCGATAGAATGTGGGGTGCTCTCGAATACCGAGTTCCCACATGTCGGTGGCAAGGCAAAAGAGGGGCGACGTTATCGAACAAGGGTGCATCTCATACAACATGCATTCATTTACGGGCATCGTCTCGGGGTTATACCTTCGAAGCGTGTGTTATCGGAACGGATCGAGTTCGGAGGTAGGGGTACACGTGTCGAAGGGGAAGTAGTTGTTCACGGGGTCGTCGTGGGAAGTAGGGGTACATGACGACGTAGAGGTACTCGCGACGGTAGTCGTTCACGTTCACGTTACACGGGTCTTCGGTGACAGTCGTCGTACATGGTTCGGAGTGGTACTTGCGACGGTAGTGGTACACGTTTCGTAGACGTTCGAGCCATATCGGTAGCGGTACTTGATGAATCCCGAAACGGTCTTGGCGTCTTCGTGCGTAGGGGTACTTGGCGTTCTTATCGGTTCCGAAGACGGCGGTAGATGAACATGATGCATCGTCGTGGTACTTGTTGGTCTCGGTCGAGGCGGCAAAACGTAGTCAAACTTGAGGTGGCCTTGGTGATTCCAAAAACGCTCCTGCTCGAGGAGGTCTCTGACTTGGTCTTCGCCGGTCGTGGTACTTGGCCAAAGGAACCCACGAAGGCGTCCTTGACGTCCCTGGTTGCCGGGTCTTGGCAGCGACAAGAGGGGAAAACAAGGCCAACCAGGCAGCAAGGGGGGGTGGAGATCTCGTGGAAGCTGGCCGTGAAGGAGCTGCTCGAGGCAGCAGGAGAAGATGGCCGGGGCGGGCGTCGAGCTTGAAGGCCGGTGGTGCAGAGGCGAAGCAGAGGATGGAGCAAGGGCAGAGCGACGCTCGATGGTAGGAAGTGGAGAAGATGGTGCGGCGGCGGGGCGAGGAACGCAGGGGCCACGGGACGCTGCGCGCCTGCGGGAGCGAAGCGATGGTCGCGCGCGCGCGTGGAGAGGCTCGGGGTCGCGCGCGGGGTGGCCCTCCTGGTGGTCGCCGACGGCGGCGGGTGGCGACGGGGCTCCGGCCTGGTTCTCTGCTCCGGCGAGGGCGGAGCGCGGGTCTCGCACTGGAGGCACGCGGATCGGGAGCAAGGGGATCGGGCGCGATGCGGGTGTATGAGTGGCGGCGGTGTGGGAGGACGAGAGGGGGAGGATGAGCGAGGGAGATGGGATCGGGCTCCTCGTCCCTGAGTGGCGGCGCGAGGGAGAGACAACGAGGGGGATCGAGGGACTGGCTAGGTTTAGCAGCGGGATTGGTGGGCCTCGGTGATGGATGGGCCGGCGAGAGGCCCAGCTGGGCTGGACTCTCTTCTCCCTCTCCCCTATTTCCTTTTCTCTAAATAACAGAGAAATAAAGAGAAAGAAAAGAGAGAAGAGAAGGTTAGAGGAAGAATTTGGGAAGGAGGACAACTTTTCCAGAGTCATAAAAATATGAGGAATTTGACAAAAATGGCCTGACAATTTTTGGAGGAAGTAAAATCCACACACGTTGGATTTAACTCGGTAAGTTCGAATTTCGAAACTCATTCAAATGAACTCCAAATGGGTTGAAATTATAGGAGGTGACCCTACACAATATATGTGATTTATGGGCAGATTTGGGACATTTATGGGTAAAGTAAAATTGCCACTCAATTTTTACTAAAAGGCCCCGAAGGAAGAAGGGGAAGTTGAGAAGGATAAAAGGAAATTTGAAGAACGGTGCATATGTGTTTGTGGGTGATTCCAAGCCAATGGAATGGTTTAATATAGCTCCCTAAATATCGGGAGGGTATGTTATAAATAGAAGTCATCCTTCCCTCGATTTAAATGGATCGAAGATCCATACGATTTTTTAGTTGAGATGCAAAAGATTTATGAGATGATGGCATGATGACATGATGCAAAGATTAAATGCAACGGACTAAACAAACTCACATGACGAAAAACCCGGAAACCCTAGAAGGCATCTGAAACTCCGGTCTTGGGGCGTTACACCATGTGGGTGAAATGATGATACCATGCCAAGTTTCAACCTTTTCAGAGTTCATTTGTAGTGCTTTTTAATTTCAGGGTCATTTAGCTCAAAACAAATCAGTAAATGCATCAAAAATATCAAATTATGTCAGAAAGGGTTGAAAGTTGACGACCTGGCTTTGAATGGTGCATAATGAACGCAAAAAGTCCGGAGTTGTAATAAGTTATTAAAATTTTGAATAGCCGGTGTAACAGATGAGTTTTCGTCTGAAACCCCGATAGTTTGAAAGAGTGTGTCCAGGTTCTACACGAAGTGCATCCAGTTTTTGCCGTAACCATCTCTACTTTTTTCACATGCCATGTGGGTGAAATGATGATACCATGCCATGTTTCAACCTTTTCAGAGTTCATTTGTAGTGCTTTTTAATTTCAGGGTCATTTACTCAAAACAAATCAGTAAATGCATCAAAAATATCAAATTATGTCAAAGGGTTGAAAGTTGACGACGTGGCTTTGAATGGTGCATAATGAACGCAAAAAGTCCGGAGTTGTAATAAGTTATTAAAATTTTGAATAGCCGGTGTAACAGATGAGTTTTCGTCTGAAACCCTGATAGTTCGAAAGAGAGTGTCCAGTTTGTACACGAAGTGCATCCAGTTTTTGCCGTAACCATCTCTACTTTTTTGCACCGGTTCGTAAAGAAATATAAGAGCATTTAGATTACTAAAATAGTGATCTAAATGCTCTTATATTTCTTTATAGAGAAATACATCAAAAATACATTGATCATCAATGATCTTTTTGTGTACAATCTGAATTGACAATGAGTCCTCACCGGTTTAGAAACCGGAGAAAACTCATATTCTGGCCACAAATTCTACACATAGAGTTCAATGAAGACCAAGTGGTTGTGATAGTTTGAGAAGTAACATATTTAAGGTGGTAAAAACCCTGTTAGCGGAGCGAGGTGGGACTAAAAAACCGCTGCAACTAAAAACCTCTAGTACCGGTTTGTGGTAAGAACCATTACTATAGGTGCTGGTGGGGCCCCATCCATACCACGCAGCGTGCCACAACCTCTTTAGTACCGGTTCGTGGCACGAACTGGCACTATAGGTTCGCCACGAACCGGTACTAATTTGCTCCACCCGTCTAGCCGTTCGAACCGGTGCTAATGGCAACATTAGTGCCGGTTTTGTTACAAACCGGTACTAATGTACTTCACATTAGGCCATTTTTCTACTAGTGCTTCCCCCAATCTGTCCACAGCGACACGTCTGCGCGGTGGCGTGGTGCCGGCAACAGTGGATCTTGGATCCGAGGAGCTAACGGAGCAGAGCGGCTCAGCATCTGCAAACGTGGTGAGGGAGGAGCAGGACATCAGCCGCTATGGGAGGGCGCTGGCGATTTTTTGTCCAAAAGGACTCCCTGGTGGACAGAATTGCCAAAAAGGACCACATGTCGAAAACATTGCCAAAGAGGACCCCCTCACTAGTGGCGGCAGGCGCGGCAGGCGACACGAGTCACCTGCCGCCATGCCAGGAGGCGGCGGGCTCTGCCGCCATGGCAGGAGGTGGTCGCGTGGTGTATAATGTTATCTGCACAGTGACTATCACCGGGACGGAACGGGGCGGGCCTTGTGAGCCCTACCACCACAAGATGAGGCGGCCGACGCTGCTCCTGCCGCTCGCAGGCCGACAGATTCTGTTTCACAGAAAGCGAGTCATGGGCCAGGCCGCCACTGCAGGAGGCGGCGATACTGTTGATGCTGCATGCGCGCCGACAGCCTCACTGTTGCAGACAACGCTAATTCCCACACGCGGGAATCCGATGCTGCATAGGGCGGGAATCTGTGCCTTTTATTTCTTTATTCGTGATGATTCTGCTGCCCGTGAGCTGGCTTTTGCGTCTGCTTTGTATGCACCTGCACTGATTCCGCTGCGGTGCTGCCTAGGGACTCAACTGCCTTTTGCTTGAGCGGACGCAACGGCACTGCGGGAATCATTCACCTAGCGCTGGCTTTTGCTTCAAAGGACGCGATGGCACTGCAGGAATACACTCACTCGCTACGGTAGGTGAGTTTATCCTGTTGTGCCGACACTATAGGGATCCTCTTCCTTTTATATACTATGCTTCTGCTCCATGCGCAAGCACACTATCTCTGGCCTCCTCTTCTGCTCTCTAAGTGGTAAGAACGGAGAGAAAGAAATACTCACTAAGCACTTTCACTCGTGATTTAGGGCGATTTAGAGTTGGATTTTGAATATGCTGAAGTGGAAGAAAAGATAGACGAAGGTAAGATCTATCCATTTTTGTTGGTTTCATTCGCATGCATGATGTTTTTACTCTTTTTGTTTAGTTCATAACTATGTGTTCTCTGTTTTGTTAGGCATTATTTCATCACTTTTTGGAGTCATTTAGAGCTTCAGGAGTACGATTTGCCTAGCGAAGTGAACTACGAAGTTGAAGATCAAGGTATGAGCTTTGCAATAACTTGATTTTTTTGTGCATGCAGGGTGGTAATTAGTTAGTCTTTTAGCTCATCATTAGCTATGCAATTTTAGTGCTTAGAGGTTAGAAATGATTTCAGACGACAGATGTAGCATTTATAATATTTTTTTAGAAGAGTAGATTGAAGATGTTGTATCAATGTTAGGTGCGTCCATTAGTATTGACATGCGAGAAATCTTAATATGGTAATTAAGAAAAACTTGTAATGTAATTGTTCATTGCATGTGGTATGTTATTTCATGTGGTATGTTTATTAATAAGTCTATAGTTAGGAAGCCATAGGTCTACTTTGTTATGTCGCAATAATCTAAATTTTATATGTTAAGATTATGTGCTAATGTACTTCACTAGTAGAAAAAGGGACATGTGTCCCGGTTGGTAAGGCCCATCTGTCTTGGTTGGAGAACCGGGACTAAAGGGTCGTTACTAATGCCCTAGGCCTTTAATCCCAATTCTTACACGAACCTGTACAGATGGGCCTCCACGTGGCCGCTGCGGCGAGCCCAGGCAGGAGGGCCTTTGGTCCCGATTGGTGGCACCAACCGGGACCAAAAGGCATCCATGCGTCAGCAGCTAGCAGGAGCTGTGGTTTTTGTTTTTTTAAAGGGGGTGGTTTAGGGGTTTTGGGGGATAATTTAGGTTGTTAGCTAGCCAATAGAGAGAAGTGTCCTCTCTTATCTCCATGCTTGGTTTACCAACGCTACTGCTATGTGAAAGCACAAGTGCTCCCTGGGTGATTTTGGTAATTAATGTCAGCATATCTCTTGTTGGACTAATGCTTTCATCTAGTATGCTTCAGATAAGTTCAACAATGGAGTGGCATGGACTAGAGGATGTGGAACCCCTTCAAGATGATGAGGACAAATGATTGGCTCAAGCTCAAAGCTCAGGACTCTACATTTTTCATTTTAAGTGATCCAAGATCACATTGAGTCCATAGAAAAGCCAATACTATTAAGAGGGGATGAGGTGTTGCTTAATGGCTTGCTTGCTCAAAATGCTTAGTGATATGCTCCAAAGCCCTCAACCACTTTTTCACATCCACATTTGTCCCAAACCAAAAGTTAAACTCGGCCCCACCGAAACTTTCTATCCGGCGCCACCGAGTTCTCTTGACATAACCACTGCCAGAAACCCTGATCAATTTGGTCTCACCGATGGGATCTCGGTCTCACCGAGATGGGCTTGCAAACTCTCTGTTGCCTATTGCATTAATTTCGGTCTCACCGAAATATGAAATCGGTCCCATCGAGTTTGCTTGGCCAACTCTCTGTTTGGCTTATTACCAAAATCGGTCCCACTGAGTTTGTGTAATCGGTCCAACCGAGATAAGGCTTTACCCTAACCCTAGCACATCGGTCCCACGGAGTTGATCATGTCGGTCCCACCGAAATGCCTAACGATCACATTATGAACCAAATCGGTCTAACTGAGTTATATGATTCGGTCCCACCGAGTTTGGTGATTTGTGTGTAACGGTTAGATTTTGTGTGGAGGCTATATATACCCCTCCACCCACTCTTCATTCGTGGAGAGAGCCATCAGAATATGCCTACACTTCCAACATACTTTTTCTGAGAGAGAATCACCTACACTTGTGTTCAAGTCAAGATATTCCAATCCAACCACATAAATCTTGATCTCTAGCCTTCCTCAAGTTGATTTCCACTCAAATCATCTTTCTACCAAATCAAATCCTATGAGAGAGAGTTGAGTGTTGAGGAAACTATCACTTGAAGTACACGAGCAAGGAGTTCATCATCAACACACTATCTATTACCGTTTGGAGAGTGGTGTCTCCTAGATTGGTTAGGTGTCACTTGGGAGCCTCCGTCAAGATTGTGGAGTTGAACCAAGGAGTTTGCACGGGCAAGGAGATCGCCTACTTCGTGAAGATCTACCCTAGTGAGGCAAGTCCTTCGTGGGCGATGGCCATGGTGGGACAGACAAGGTTGCTTCTTCGTGGACCCTTCGTGGGTGGAGCCCTCCGTGGACTCGCGCAACCGTTACCCTTTGTGGGTTGAAGTCTCCATCAATGAGGATGTACGATAGCACCACCTATCGGAACCACGCCAAAAATCTCCGTGTCTCCAATTGCATTTGCATACTCCAATCCCATCCCTTTACATTCTTGCAACTTGCATGATTTACTTTCCGCTACTCATATACTCTTGTCATGCTTGCTTTATATGTATTGTGAATGTTTAAACTTGTGCCAAAACTCCACTTCAACTTAAAGAAATTAAAAACTGCAACTTTTCTTGCTAAGAGTCTATTCACCCCCCTCTAGACACCTGTTCTTGATCCTTTCAATTGGTATCAGAGCCAGGTTTCCATTGCTTTGGTTTAAACACCTTTGGAGGAAGATGGATGAGTCTACGTTGGGGAGTCTTAGATGTAGAGTGCCTATAATTGATGGAGAGTACTTTCATGAGTGGAAAAATGAGATGCTTGAGATTTTCAATGAATATCATTTGACCAAGTACATTACTACTCCTTGTGCTCGCATTGTTGATCCCTTGCATCTCACACCCTATGAGGATCTTGACATGATTCGCAACCTTAGAACTGTTAATCTTATTACTAGAGGTTTGCCTAGAAATTTGCTTGGTTGCTTGCCTACTCTTGATTGTGCCTACACCATATGGAGATTTCTTGAGGAACAATTCCCAAATTATTCCTTGAAAAATCTAGATGAGATTCTTCATAAGTCTGTTGCCTTGAGTAAGATGAGTTCCAATGATCCCAAATCTGGTGATTGCTTATTTGAGCTTACTAATCTTATGAGTGCAAAAGGATATGTTGGAATCATTAGCAATATCATTTCCGAAGTCATTATAATTCATAGAAATGAACACTGTTACGGTCATACTTCTGATGAATCACTTTCTCTAGGAATTGATACATCACATGATAATGTTGAACATGGATACTATGATGATAGTGACTATGATCTTGATGATGCGATGAGACACTTTGGTCTTATGGCTAATCTTCGCGGCTACACGGCAGGAGGAAAGGAATGGGTCCTTGATAGTGTATGTACTGATCATATGACCGGAGACAAAGATATGTTTCATGAGCTTGCTGAAAACAACGACCCTCGAAAGTATGTCACTTTCGGTGATAACTCAAAGGGTAAGGTGGTTGGCCTTGGTAAGCTGGCCATCTCACATGATAGTTCCATACAAAATGTTATGCTCGTTGAATCTCTTGGCTACAATTTACTTTCCGTATCTAGACTTGCTGACTTTGGTTTCAATGTCCTATTTACTGAAGTAGATTGCCAAGTGTTTCATAGAGATAACCATAAAATGGTCTTTACCGGTACACATAGAGGTGATCTTTACATTGTTGATTTCACTAAAAAGGCTCAACCTAGAACTTGCCTAATTGCTAAATCCTCAAAAGGTTGGTTGTGGCATAGAAGGTTAGGTCATGTGGGCATGCAGAATCTTGATAAGCTTATTAAAGTTGATCATATCCTTGGAGTAAAAGATGTTATATTTGACAAAGATAGACTTTGTAGTGCTTGTCAAGCAGGAAAACAAGTTGGAGGAAGTCACCCCGTGAAGAACATTATGACCACAAGAAGACCGCTCGAGCTACTTCATATGGATATTTTTGGTCCCAATGCCTATAAGAGTCTCGGTGGTAACTCATTCGGTCTAGTTATAGTTGATGATTTTTCAAGATTTACGTGGGTGTTCTTTCTTGATGATAAATTGCAGGTCCAAAAGATCTTCAAGAACTTCGCTAGGAATGCCCAAAATCAATTTGAATTGAAGATCAAGAAGGTTCACAGCGACAATGGAACAGAGTTCAAGAACGCAAATGTGGACACCTTTCTTGATGAAGAAGGGATTTCACACGAGTTGTCGGCTACGTACACGCCTCAACAAAATGGAGTTATTGATAGGAAGAACCGAACTCTTATTGAGATGGCAAGAACGATGCTTGATGAGTACAAGACTCCAAAACACTTTTGGCCGGAAGCCATTGAGACAGCTTGTCATGCAACAAATCGCTTGTATCTTCACAAGCTACTCGGCAAGACGGCTTATGAGCTCCTCACTGGTAACAAACCCCAAGTTGGATACTTTTGAGTATTTGGCTCAAAGTGTTACATTCTTGACAAGCATCATCGTTCTAAATTTGCTCCTAAATCTCACGAAGGTTTCCTACTTGGTTATGGCTCAAACTCTCACACTTACAGTGTCTACAACAATTTCACACGAAAGGTTGAAGAAACAGTAGATGTGAAGTTTGATGAATGTAACGGCTCGCAAGTAGAGCAATTGTCAATTGATGTAGGAGATAAAGATCCTTTGAAAGCAATCCAAGACTTGTCTATTGGCAAGATCTGTCCAACGGAGGTGAAGGAGAGTACCTCGTCCGTCCAAGTGGAAGCTTCTACCTCACGACAAGGTGAACCAAGAGTTGATACGGAAGCATCCACGAGTGGGACACATCAAGATGAAGAAAACGAGGAAGTACACCAAGATGGACCTCATCAACCTCCTTCTCCACCACGACAAGAGAACGACAACGTCAACAATGAAGAAGGCCAAGAAAAAGGACAAGATGATGAAGAAGATGTTCCACCTAGACCCAAGCAAAATCTCTCACGAGTTCGAGCAAGAGTCGCTAGAGACCATTCCGTCGAGCAAATCTACAATGATATTAAAACCGGGAGAATCACTCGCTCTAAAACTCGTTTGTCTAATTTTTTTGAACATTATTCATTCATCTCTAGCATTGAACCTATGAAGGTTGAATAAGCATTGGAAGATCCGGATTGGATAAACTCCATGAATGAAGAGCTACACAACTTTGAGAGAAACCAAGTGTGGACATTGGTCTAGAAGCCCGACAACAACCACAACATCATTGGTACCAAATGGGTGTTTCGCAACAAGCAAGACAAAGATGGTAAAGTCTTCCGCAACAAAGCTCGTCTCGTCACCCAAGGCTGCACTCAAGTCGAAGGTATGGACTACGGTGAGACATATGCCCCCGTTGCTAGACTTGAGTCCATCTGCATCTTACTTGCCTATGCTAATCACCATGATATCAATTTATACCAAATGGACATTAAGAGTGCTTTTCTAAATGGTGAGATTGAGGAGGAGGTTTATGTTAAACAACCTCCTGGCTTCATCAATCCTAAGAAACCCGATCATGTTTACAAACTTCACAAAGCTCTTTATGGTCTTAAACAAGCTCCTAGAGCGTGGTATAAATGCTTGACAAAGTTCCTTATTGAAAAAGGTTTTGAGATTGGAAAGATAGATTCTACTCTTTTTACTAAAAGGGTTAATGGTGAATTATTTGTATGCCAAATTTATGTTGATGATATCATATTTGGCTCAACTAACCCTCATTTTAGTGAGAAGTTTGGAAAACTAATGTCGGAGAAGTTTGAGATGTCTATGATGAGTGAACTCAAGTTCTTTCTTGGTTTGCAAATCAAGCAAACTAAGGAAGGCACCTTTTTCTCTCAAACAAAGTACACTAAGGACTTATTCAAGAAGTTCAACATGCAAGAAAGCAAAGGTATGAAAACTCCCATGCCTACTAGTGGACATCTTGATTTGACTAAGGATGGTAAACTGGTTGATCAAAAGGTTTATCGCTCTATGATTGGATCATTGTTATATCTATGTGCCTCTCGTCCCGATATTATGCTAAGTGTGTGCATGTGTGCACGATATCAAGTGGCCCCCAAAGAATGTCATCTTAAGGCTGTGAAAAGGATAGTGAGATACTTAATACACACACCAAATTTTGGCATTTGGTATCCTAAGAGGTCCTCTTTTGATCTCGTTGGCTATTCCAACTCGGACTATGCTGGAGACAAGGTTGATAGAAAGTCCACTTCGGGTAATTGTCAATTTCTTGGTAGATCTCTTGTGTCTTGGTCTTCCAAGAAACAAAACTCGGTATCCTTATCCACCGCCGAAGCGGAATACATTGCCGCCGGTTCATGTTGTGCTCAATTACTTTGGATGACCCAAACTCTTAAAGATTATGGGATCAATGTGAAACATGTTCCATTGCTTTGTGATAATGAGAGTGCTATTAAGATTTGCTCACAATCCTGTGCAACATTCTCGAACTAAGCATATTGAAGTTCTTCACCATTTCATTCGAGATCATGTTGCTAAAGGGGACATTGATCTTAAACATGTTCGTACCGATAAGCAATTGGCAGATATATTCACCAAACCGCTTGATGAGAAAGTCTTTTGCCGATTGAGAGGTGAATTGAACATCATTGATGCTTCAAACTTGGAGTAGGAACTCCATTTGGATACATGCAAGGCATGAGCCTATGACTAATCCTTGACTTTTCTCTTATGATGATGATCATATGTCTTGGATATATTTGCACCCTTGCATGCTATCTAACCTTTATAGGTACTTGGATGAATCTAAATCTATGAGATTGCAACTCACTCACATCTTGAGCAATCTCTACATCACCAAGTCTCTACTCCATGGTGGTCGAAAACAAGGAAGCATGAAACCCTTCAACATATCCTTTGACAAATTATATGTATCAAATTTCATTTGGTTTCAAATTTCATGATTGTCATTTTGGATACACAAGTGCTCTTCCTTGCAAAACTAACCCATGTAGGTAGATGAACTCAACTCCAAGTGGTGCTCCCAACCATTCTTGCGCTACATCAACTTTGAGCACCCCACGCAAGTTCAACTACATGATCAAGATCAACACCACCACCCAAGGTATGTCATTCCATCTTAGAGAAGCTTTACCTCAAGACATAGGTCAAAGCAACTCAACAAGATGTGAATACATCAAATGCTTAAACGAAAAATGGTAACCCCATTTTGAGCTTAAACGATGAGTATGACTTACAATCAAGTGTTCTCACTTGACTCCTCAGTCAATATACTCTAACATAGGTGACATTGTCACCGCCCAATTCTAGATGAAGTTCTCTAATGTTTCCCTGAGTTTTTGCATACTTCATCTAGATTTTCCTTTCTTTGTTGTAGTCCTGCATTTCCCTGCATCTGATTCCTTGAAAATCCTTCAGTTAATTCCTTGCAAATCTTTCTGAGATCTTATTTGCCTAGTGATCTGAGGTGACAAGTGTTCTCTCTGTGTTGGACTCGGTCATACCAATATGTTGCTTTCGGTCACACCGAACCAACTCGGTGTCACCGAAGACTACAACTCGGTATCACCAATTTCACTACAGAGAAGACAATTTTCCATTTGTTCTCATAGTTTTATTCCAGCTCCACTCGATGATTCTTGTCCTCTACCAGCATCACAATCTATATGCTGCTTTGCTCTGTGACTCAAGGAACAAACCTATTTAACTCACACTCCAGAAGATCCCTTCTTGGAAATTGATCTCAATGGGGAGAGAGATCACATCAAAGTTTATTCTCTTCAAAGGGGGGTAGGGGGAGAAAGTGTCGGTGTTCTGGGAACGGGGGTCCCCAGACTTGCCTGCCTGCGGCCTGCGGCATGGCTAAAAGGGGGGCCCGCACGACCCATCTTCATCGACACAGACCCAAGACCCTCGCGAGGGGCCAAGCCTCGCGGGGCGGACGACACAGAGCTTCCTCAGGCCCGGCCTCGTCAGGCTGGCGTGTGAGGAGGCGGAGAGATCAAGGCGGGGTACCTCACGAGGTGCCTGTGACGCAAGCCATGACGATCAAGGGCGCCAGGCGGGCGCCAGCCCGCGCAGTGTCCTTCTTTCCTCTTTGGTGCAAAGGGAGCAAGCGCAGGCGAGAGCATCAAGCAAAGGCACCCGTTTCGGTGCAACGAGACCAAGACCAGCCCAACGGCAGGGAGGAAGTCATTGTGGAGCCCAAGCCAGCGTCACCACCAGAGCCTTTGGCAGGCGAGGACCAACTTTAGTCAGGATAAGTGTACCAGATGTTCCCCTTAAAAATGGCCAATTGTTGGCGCCCTTCCGCTCAATATTTGGGAAGAGGCCCAGGGCCTTTGCCTATAAATAGGACTAGCCACCCCCAGGGTAGAGGGGATCGAGGATCGGCCAATCCAGAAACAAGCTGGGATCGGATCAGATCAGATCAGAGAGAGATAGAAGGGTGACTGAAATCCTCCTAGCAGTTCATCCCCCAGCCAAGAACAGACCCTCGCGAGGCTGTCCTTCCTTGTATTGCTCATCATCATCAGCCCAAGAGGCAATCCACCACACCACAAACTAGAGTAGGGTATTACACCACAATGGTGGCCCGAACTAGTATAAACCCTGTGTCTCTTATGCTGTTCTTTCCATAGCTTAGATCTTAGCGTGGCGGTGGGGTGCAGATAGGTAGAAGGCGAAATCTCCGCGCGCACCCCAGTGTTCGAACCTCAAGGGTCTGCCGGAACCCGAAATCCGACATCTGGCACGCCAGGTAGGGGTGCGCTGGGATTCGTCTTCCACCGCCCCGTTCTCCTCCGACCATCGCGTCCATGTCTGACGCTCGTCGGGCCCATGCCGAGCGCCGAGCCGCTCTCGCTTCCCGCGTCGCCCAGACGGCTCCTATCGGCGGGCGTCCTTGCTGTTCCCCATCACCTGCCATCAACGCCGCCACCGGCCCGGCGGGAAACGAGCAGCAAGCGTCGTCTCAGCATCCGTCCGTGCGGCAAGACGGCCGCACCGCTACTCCCTCGCTCACCCTAGCTGGTTCTTCGTCCCGCGCGCTCCGCGCACCCATGGAGGCTCGAGCTGCGCTCATCGCGGCAAACGAGCTCCTGCGCTACCGTCCCGTCGACGACGTCTACGAAGAATGGCTTGACCGCTTCGCCGAGCTCGTCCGCGCCGCAGGGGGCTCTCCTGCGCCATCCGTTCCGCTGCACCGCACCCTGCCCTGCGCGGGCGACGAAGCTCCGGTGGCGCCCCAGCCGCCTCCTCCTCAAGAAGGCGCTCAGGCTCCAAGGCGCGTGGCCCCTGGGAGGAACCCCCTCCGTCAGGTGCCAGCGCGGCAAGAGCAGAGCTGCCAAGAAGTCCCTCGCCCGCAAGAAGCTGCCCGGGCGCTCCCTGCTCCGGCACATCGCGACCATGCTCCTTCTCCCGCACGTCAAGACCCCGCGCTGCTCCAAGCTGCAGCGCATGGGGACCTGCAAGACCAAGCTCTCCGTAACCCAAGGCCTCCTATGGCCACAACAGGCTGTCGTGCCTTCACCACCGAGCTACGCAGCGCCGCGTGGCCCGGCAAGTTCAAGCCAGACCTGCCTCCTCGTTACGATGGCACGGCCGACCCTGCGGAGTTCCTCCAGCTCTATGAGCTGGGCATCGAAGCTGCCAACGGAGACGAGAAGGTCATGGCGAACTGGTTTCCCATGGCACTCAAGGACGGGGCCCGCACCTGGCTCCTGAACCTAGCTCCAGGCACGATCTCCTCCTGGGATGAGATGCGCACCTGCTTCATCGCCAACTTCCAAGGTACTCGCGACCGGCCACCCGCCATGAGTGACATGCGCCGCATCAAGCAACAACCCGGAGAGACCCTGCAGAAGTACATCCAGTGCTTCAACAACGCACGCCTCAAGATTCCCAAGGTGACCGAGGAGGCCATCATCTCAGCCTTCTCCGACGGCGTGCGCGACGTCAAGATGAAGGAGGAGCTAGCGATGCATGAAGACCTGTGCACTTCCTTGGAGCTGTTCAACTTGGCGACCAAGTGCACCAGGGCTGAGGAAGGGCGTCTCTCCCTCCTCGAGCTGCCTGCCGCAGACCCAGAAGAGAAGAAGCCCAAGGCCAAGGATGTGAAGCGCAAGGGGGCTGCCGTGCTCGCGGCAGAGCCAGACACCAAGCGGGGCAGAGATCAGCCCGAATCTTCCAAGGGCAGTCGGTACTGTGTGTACCACGACCTCCACACCCACAACACCAACGAATGTCAAGAGCTCCGAGCCGTGCGAGAAGGAAGGATCGGCCATCGTCCCGACCGCGGTGACCGGGGCTACGGTCGAGGAGGAGGAAGAAACGCAGGACGCTGGGAAGACCGCTGCCCGCGCCAAGGGTGGCGCGATCGACCTCGCGAGGATCGTTGGCAAGACCTGCCTCGCGAGGGAGACTGGAGGGATCAGCCTCGCGAGGATCGCCCGCAAGGCAACGCAGGCCTCCCTCCACTGCCGCTGCAGCCAAGGATAAACGAGGACCGCCATCAGGACGAGGGGGCTGGGGGCTTCCAGGAGCCGCGCGCGATTGCCTGCATCCTGGGCGGGGCTCAAGCCCCAGCCTCTCAACGCATCTTCAAGCAGTTTGCCCGCGAAGTGAATGCAGTCCTCCCCGAGCTCGAAGACACGCGCCCTCTCAGGTGGTCGGCGTGCGCCATCATGTTCAGCTCAGCGGATCAGCTCAAGTGTGCGGCCACGGCCGGAGTCCTCCCGATGCTTTGTTCCCCAATCATCAACAACGTGCTGGTCACCAAGACCCTCATCGATGGCGGGGCAGGGCTCAACGTCCTGTCCGTGGAAACATTCAACAATCTCCAAGTGCCCTACAACCAGCTTCAGCCAACCAAGCCTTTCTCCGGAGTCACCGATGGCTCCACGGTCCCGATTGGGAAAGTCCGCCTCCCTGTCACCTTCGGGGCACACAACAACTACCGCACCGAGCTCATCGACTTCGACGTCGCTCACATTCGTCTGCCGTACAACGCCATCCTCGGGTACCTAGCGCTGGCCAAGTTCATGGTCGTGACTCACCACGGCTACAACGTCCTCAAGATGCCAGGAAGTGGCGGAGTCATCACGGTGCCCTGTGAAGAGAAGGACACGGTGTGTTCCCTGGAACGAGCCTTTCAGGCCGCATTACTGGAAGACCTGGATCGCGCAAGCAGGAGGCTTCCCGAGGCCACCCCCAAGAAGAAGAAGACATCGTCCGGCCCGGCTCCTCAGGAGGCAGGCCCCTCAGGGCCCGCGCCTGCCTAGGGGGAACCTCCTTCCATCGCATAGGAAAGCGCGCCCGGCGCCATCCTCAGGCAGGGCTCGGGGGCTCTCCCCTGGAGGGCCACCGACCTGGCTAGCGTCACGAGGGGGGCGCTTGGGCACCACATGGAGGCGTGTTTCGAAGCACGTTTCCCTCAAGAAGGAGTAAGCCAAGGAGGGCCAGACCCTCTGGAGTTCGTCAGCAAGGCCATTCAGGAGCTATAGGAGTCGAGAGTCATGAGAGGCGGCCGCCGCCTACCAGCTGTGGCTCCCCATCCAGGTGAGGATGGTGGGCTGCGCGTCTGCATCGACATACTAGGGCTCAATCGAGTCGCCTCTCTGGAGCGCCTCTGGCCCTCGCGAGTGGGGCGCTGCGAAGGTCCGCCCCACAGCTATGTTCGCATGCCTTACGGCTTGCCGAGCGCGGCTGCCATGTACCAGCGCCTCATGAGGGGCATCATGGAGGCTCAAGAGGCCAGGCGTTCCGCAGCCCTGGCGGAGATGGAGATGGTCCGCGAGGAGCCACCAGCGCCTCCGGAGCCTCCCGAGGCCCCTGGGCCTGGGGGCTCGTGAGGATCGGCTTCCGCAGCCACCAAGTCTGCTACACCAACGCTGCTTCATCCTCAACATCATCAGGTGACATCTTTCAGGTTTCATTTCCATCTAGGAGCGCCCCCCAGGGCTGCATTATTCCCAGGCCGCATGGGTCCGTCCCTGCGGAATGTATCCCTTTTATTTCATGTTGTTAGCTTACCTTGTTGGGGGCGCCCCTCGGGCTGCATCATCCCCAAGTCGCTCGGGCCTGACCCAGTGATGTCCGCCTTCCCAACATCTATTTGAATGATTCTACTCCTTCGCGGCTAATGTGTTTGACCTAGTTGCCCGCTCAACTGACGCCAACTGACAGAGCTGCTCCCAAAATGGCACGGCGCTTGCGCATGGGTCCGTCCCTGCAACACCAACAAACCTGAATGGCTGAGCTCTGGCCGCGGCAGCCCCGCATGGCGCCACCTCGTCAAGCCTTCAGTGCCTCATCACCCCTAGGAAGCAACCAACGGCTGACTATCAATTGTCATGGCAAACCCTAGTTCTTTCTATGATGGGCCTATAGGATCTCCTAAAGGAGCTGCGTCAAGCGAGGCCCTTGCGCTGTCTCCTTCACTCTCATCCGAGCGAACCGCTTGCACGTTAAAGGGGGGGTGCCTGAGCATCGCGACTCAGGGCTCCTACTGGCTCTCCAGCCCTCACCCTCTGGCCTTGTCCACGGCATCGCGACCTGGCATACCAGCGACGGGTGAGACTCGCTCGAGGGCCGGGACCCGAGGACGTAGAGCAGAAAGGGGAGCAAAGGCGAGAGGGGAGGGACACGTGAGGACCTCGCCGAGCAACCTCACACCTGCCGACGCACGGACCCGGCGACACACCAGGGAGCGGTCCCTGATTCTCGAGATAAGTCACCACCCGGAAGCACCAGCTACCGTGGCACCATCCCCGCACCTAATGCAATCCCGTGTTAGCAACGCCGCTCTCCTTTCTCACCGAACGACGGCTGCTTGAGCGCCAAAGGGGACCTCCTGAGCATCGCGACTCAGGGGCTCTTACCGGACCCCGGGTCGCTCACCTCCTGGCCTTGACCACGGCATCGCGACCTGGCATATCAGCAACGGTTGAAGCCGCCTTGGGACTGGGACCTGTCGGTGCAGAGCACCAAGACCTCGTGAGGTTCGAAAGGGAGAACTAAGCTAAGACGGAATGAGCAACTCGCACAATTCTACAACAAGGGTTATATTAACAAACAGGATCACAGGCACCTTACAAGCCCCCACGGGACGCGTCTTTGATTCCTCGCAGGGAACAGATCCTAAAAGGACGCTAACTACACACGCCCCTGCAAAAGACGCCATCATTAACAGTGGGTCGTCAAGCATCGGCACCAACCCCGTCCAGATCCAGAGTCGGCGACAGCCTGACGAGCCCGCCCTGCTCCAGGAGCGGCGCTGGCTCGGGGGCTCGTAGCTGTCGTCGCTCGTCTCCGGGGTCGCGGAGAGCTTGCCGGAGTCGCTGGATCCTCCGACGCCTTCGCCGCCTGAGGAGCCGCCAAGGGAGCGGTCGGCGGGCCTAGCCCTTGCCGTAGCAGGGTCCCGACCACCTCTCCCGGGGCAGCACTCCAGCCGGCGCCCGTTTGCATCGAAGACCTTGAAGAACATCATCGAAGCACCGTCGTACTCCAAGTGGATCGCGAAGGCGCCTCTTGTCCTGCAAACCCGGGCTATTTCGCCCCAGCCTCGAGTCATGAAGACCTCGCCCGGGGCAACGACCTCGACCTCTGCCTCGGTCACGAGGGTGCTGCAGCTGGCGTGCTGCAGCCAAAGCTCCAGGAGTTCTCCCCACGGGACGATGGAGGCGAAGAAGGGAGGAAGGCGAATCCAAGACTGAGGAGGCATGGCGGCGTGGAGCACGAACTCTTGGGAGGAGCCCTCGGTGTGGACCCCAGGAGGGACGACCCACACCTTCGTGACCCGTCGGCGCCGACGGCGGCGCCGCCCGTGGCGATCAGCATCGACTCCTTCAGAGCCCTCGATGTGGGCATACAAGGGAAGCGGGAACCCCGGCGGTGGCTGCTCGCACCAGGGCCTCGACACCACCTGATGGGCCCCCTCATCCCGGCGGCAGAGGGTGAGCCGTTTCTTCGGCAGGAGCGGGTCTGGTTCGCCCCGGGGAGCCTTTCCCTTCTCTGCCGCTGAAAACCAGCGGATCGGAGCCATCGCAGCAAGACGGAGCAAGGACCGGGAAGAAGGAGAAGCAAGAAGAGATGGACTGGAAGGGCGCAAGCCGCTTTGTACTTATAGCCGGCGAGGGCCAACCGTCGTCCTCCACGATCGCAGGTAATCATGACCCGCTTTGCATGCAGGGACTTGTCCAGTCCGTGCAATTACCGAGGCGCCGTGGGGAAGTGGAGACGCCCACGTCCAACCAACCGCCACGCGGCGCCCAAGGCCGCAGGCTGTTAGGGCCCGCGGCGCTTCGCTCTTGCCCTTTCGCCTCCCTACACGGCCAAGTCCGGGCGCGCCTTGGGCCCGGGGGCTACTGTCGGCGTTCTGGGAACGGGGGTCCCCAGACTTGCCTGCCTGCGGCCTGCGGCGTGGCTCAAAGGGGGGCCCCGCACGGCCCATATTCATCGACACAGACCCAAGACCCTCGCGAGGGGCCAAGCCTCGCGGGGCGGACGACACGGAGCTTCCTCAGGCCCGGCCTCGTCAGGCTGGCTCGTGAGGAGGCGGAGAGATCAAGGCGGGGTACCTCACGAGGTGCCCGTGACGCAAGCCATGACAATCAAGGGCGCCAGGCGGGCGCCAGCCCACGCAGTGTCCTTCTTTCCTCTTTGGTGCAAAGGGAGCAAGCGCAGGCGAGATCATCAAGCAAAGGCACCCGTTTCGGTGCAACGAGACCAAGACCAGCCCAACGGCAGGGAGGAAGTCATTGTGGAGCCCAAGCCAGCGTCACCACCAGAGTCTTTGGCAGGCGAGGACCAACTTTAGTCAGGATAAGTGTACCAGATGTTCCCCTTAAAAATGGCCAATTTTTGGCGCCCTTCCTGCTCAATATTTGGGAAGAGGCCCAGGGCCTTTGCCTATAAATAGGACTAGCCACCCCCAAGGTAGAGGGGATCGAGGATCGGCCAATCCAGAAACAAGCTGGGATCGGATCAGATCAGATCAGAGAGAGAGAGAAGGGTGACTAAACTCCTCGTAGCAGTTCATCCCCCAGCCAAGAACAGACCCTCGCGAGGCTGTCCTTCCTTGTATTGCTCATCATCATCAGCCTAAGAGGCAATCCACCACACCACAAACTAGAGTAGGGTATTACACCACAATGGTGACCCGAACTAGTATAAACCCTGTGTCTCTTGTGTTGTTCTTTCCATAGCTTAGATCTTAGCGTGGCGGTGGGGTGCAGATAGGTAGAAGGCGAAATCTCCGTGCGCACCCCAGTGTTCGAACCTCAAGGGTCTGCAAGAACCCGAAATCCGATAGAAAGAGAAAAAGGGAGAGAGAGGTAATCACATCAAAGGCCCCAGATGCTTGGTATTCAAGAGGAGAGAAGTCACATGTCTTTAAGAGGGGAAAGACATGTCTATGTTATATTTATGATCTGTTTTTGCTCTAATTTTGTTTCCCTATGTTCTCCCATTATCCAATACAAGATTCAGGGGTAGAAAGACTGCTAGGGAAGGAAATCTTTGAATTCATTGCATGTCTTTTTCCTTCGGGGACATGTCTACATCCAATAGAGTACTCGGTACTCACTCTCTACATGTCATCCCAATCTTGGTACTCTTGTGGTTCCTTTCGTTTGCTCTGGCTAGTAGATGTATCTGTGTTATCTAACCTTGTTTACTCAGGTTCATCCCTTTCTAAGCCAACTCAAGACCACAAGGTAAGTATATGCATCACACTCATGTGCATGAGGATTTCTTGCTGATGTACATACTGTTTGCAAGAAGGACTCATGAGCATGAAGGCACATTTCCTATACTTACATCATTTGCTCTGATGCACATAGCCAAGATACATGTAACACATTGCTTACTCTGTCATGCTTATGCATTCACATGCTCTTATATTCCATATTTACATGATTGCAAACATATAGGGGGAGCCTATGCATGTTACATGTCTTTCCAAAGCTTTACTTGTTATTCTCTATATCTTTATCTAAAGCTTTGATGTATGTTGTCATCAATTACCAAAAAGGGGGAGATTGAAAGCACAAGTGCTCCCTGGGTGATTTTGGTAATTAATGTCAACATATCTCTTGTTGGACTAATGCTTTCATCTAGTATGCTTCAGATAAGTTCAACAATGGACTGGCATGGACTAGAGGATGGAACCCCTTCAAGATGATGAAGACAAATGATTGGCTCAAGCTCAAAGCTCAGGACTCTACATTTTTCATTTTAAGTGATCCAAGATCACAGTGAGTCCATAGAAAAGCCAATACTATTAAGAGGGGATGAGATGTTGCTTAATGGCTTGCTTGCCCAAAATGCTTAGTGATATGCTCCAAAGCCCTCAACCACTTTCTCACATCCACATTTGTCCCAAACCAAAAGTCAAACTCGGCCCCACCGAGACTTTATATCCGGCACCATCGAGTTCTCTTGACATAGCCACTGCCAGAAACCCTAATCAATTCGTTCTCACCGATGGGATCTCGGTCTCACCGAGATGGGCTTGCAAACTCTCTGTTGCCTATTGCATTAATTTCGGTCTCACCAAAATATGAAATCGGTCCCACCGAGTTTGCTTGGCCAACTCTCTGTTTGGCTTATTACCAAAATCGGTCCCACCGAGTTTGTGTAATCGGTCCAACCGAGATAAGGCTTTACCCTAACCCTAGCACATCGGTCCCACTGAGTTGATCATGTTGGTCCCACCGAAATGCCTAACGATCACATTATGAACCAAATCGGTCTGACTGAGTTATATGATTCGGTTCCACCGAGTTTGGTGATTTGTGTGTAATGGTTAGATTTTGTGTGGAGGCTATATATACCCCTCCACCCACTCTTCATTCATGGAGAGAGCCATCAGAATATGCATACACTTCCAACATACTTTTTCTGAGAGAGAATCACCTACACTTGTGTTCAGGTCAAGATATTCCAATCCAACCACATAAATCTTGATCTCTAGCCTTCCTCAAGTTGCTTTCCACTCAAATCATCTTTCTACCAAATCAAATCCTATGAGAGAGAGTTGAGTGTTGAGGAGACTATCACTTGAAGCACAAGAGCAAGGAGTTCATCATCAACACACCATCTATTACCTTTATGAGAGTGGTGTCTCTTAGATTGGTTAGGTGTCACTTGGGAGCCTCCGTCAAATTGTGGAGTTGAACCAAGGAGTTTGCACGGGCAAGGAGATCGCCTACTTCGTGAAGATCTACCCTAGTGAGGCAAGTCCTTCGTGGCCGATGGCCATGGTGGGACAGACAAGGTTGCTTCTTCGTGGACCCTTCGTGGGTGGAGCCCTCCGCGGACTCGCGCAACCGTTACCCTCTGTTGGTTGAAGTCTCCATCAACGTGGATGTACGATAGCACCACCTATCAGAACCACGCCAAAAATCTCCGTGTCTCCAATTCCGTTTGCACACTCCAATCCCATCCCTTTACATTCTTGCAACTTGCATGATTTACTTTCCACTGCTCATATACTCTTGTCATGCTTGCTGGATATGTATTGTGAATGTTTAAACTTGTGCCAAAACTCCACTTCAACTTAAAGAAATTAAAAACTGCATCTCTTTTTGCTAAGAGTCTATTCACCCCCTCTAGACACCTCTTCTCGATCCTTTCACTATGCCTAAACATGGTTTAGATTGAAGTGAAGGCAATATGTGGTGCATGTCGAAAGTAATACTAATCCTAACTAGATCAAGTTTGGATCGTACTACTTTCGACATGCACCACATGCATGTTGCCTTCACTTCAATCCAATCCATGTTCATTTCACCCACTGATATATAATAACTCTTCATGCTCGCATCATGCATCATCATAATAACAAGTCCTACTAATCATCATCATACAACTTCTACTCACTATTAATAACAAGTCATATGATCATCATCCTCATAGTCATCGAACTAACCCTACTTAATTGTTCTTAGCACATGATCATCAGTATTAGGTAGGACCTAAATACCCTCTTTACGGTAAAATAGCATAAAACAATATAGACCCTGACTCTCCATTATGGAGAATGGAGATCATCATGTCTCCAATTCTTGCGCTTCACTTCCTTTTGCTTCCAAGAACCTCCTTACGACTGTCCATAAATTTTTTCAGTGTTTGATTAGCATGTTTCCACTTCTTTTAGAAATCCAGTATGGACAGTTCAGATTCGTAGGATGACCTGGATATATGTTCAAAACATCAAGGCTGTGGCACCCCGGCTCAGAGAAAACCAGAACGCCCTGTATTCCAGCCCAGAGATCGAGGTGAAGTCTTCTGGAATACGGCACTGCTTAGAATAGAACAGACCAGCTCTATATTACAACCCAAATATGAATACACGGGTTCCGATATTACAATGAATAACATCGGCACGGCGACACTACGCCAACCACGGTTGCTCTATACAAGCAGCATAACAACTCGAAGCAGCGGAACAACTACTGGCAGCGGAACAACGAACGGCGATGATGGACTCCAATCCGCAGGGACTCTGGCTGGAACATTTATCCTAGCTCGTGAACACAGGAACAACACCAAACAAGCAAGCAATCCAGGCACGACCTGCAAGCTGGCATGACACGCCAGGTCAGTACATTGAATATACTTGCAAGCTCACAATAATCAGAAGCATTCAAGACAAACAACAGCATGGAAATTGCAGGTTAAGCGGGAATTATCATGAGATCATCAGAATAACATGGCATGAACAACATGAACATAATACTTCTAGAACAATATGATCATGGCAAGAACATATAAATCTGATGATACTAGCATGCAACATGATGACACTACATGCACCATTTATTCTGCTCGGGTTACCTCGTAACCAGCACATGCATCACTTACCAACCTCGGACATCACACGATCATCTCAGGATCAAATCAAGCTTGGTTTAAACAATACCATAGTAATCAGTAAATGACAACAAGGAGCTTGATCTTTACCCACGATTCTCGCACAACATCACGAATATCCAACAACTCGGTATCCTCGATACCACGGTGATCATTCCGGTGATCACAACCATGACCAACACTTGGTCTCAAACCATGATCCTTCCAGCGATCACAACCAACTTATTTCCTCATCGAACCGGGGTTGTTATTATGCACATTATTATTAAGACTGTTGACTCACGGTGGGACCGACATGAACTGGCCCTTATCCGCGGGCGCGGCTATCGATAGATTTAATATACACTCTGCAAAGGTAGTACACTATACCCACACTACGGAACCCATAGTCTCGCACTCCCATACGTGCGGACACGATGTTCCGACAGAACCGATCTACTGCCATGACACTCTCCCGGCCACTCGGACCAATTCCCCTTTGGGGTACGTCCTGGGTGGCCCCGTGCCTACCAAAGGCACCAACAGCCACCGTTGTGGCGAAATGGTCCCAAACGGGGACAAGGATCCATACTCAACAACAACGGGCACACGAGATTATGTCCGCCTACCTGATCAGGGTAGCGCACGCCCATAACCTTCCCTCGTTGGAGGCACCGGCGAGAGGCACGACAATAGACCCAGTTAGGACCTTCCCTTAAAGGTAAGCGTGGTTTCACTGGTCAGTTTCGATATGGTGGCACCATGACTTAGCCAACAGTTGTTCAAGTTCAATTTAATCCGGTTAAACTTGAATGCAATATGCTGAGCCATGATAAAATAACATGATGCAATTACAATGCATGAGCATGATACCAACATAATCATGAGAGAACCACATAACTATCCACCATGTCAACAATGAATTATATCCAACTAAACATGGCATACTGACTAGCATGAACCTCATAAGTACATACTACTCATTGAAACATAGCATGACCACTAGCATCAACAATAAATATCATGCAAGACATATCAATAAAGCTACCATGCAATCATTTAACCAACTGGATGCAACGGAACATGCATAACAACGGTACTCGGGATAGACGGCAGTCATGCAACGAAGACCATCACCACTATCAACATATACTACTAGCAAACATAAGCATAAAGAATACTAGCAACTAGCAGGGCATGACAACCAAGTGCATAAAAACATAGCAAGTAAGTAAGCATGAACCCATAAGCGTTACCGAAACAACTATAACCATATTTTAAGCAAAGAAACATTTAATAAATATTCAAGTTGAAAACCATGGCTACTGCATGACTATCATGCAAGTGGGTATTGTAGCTTGCCTGGGGTGACGGAGACTCTAGGAAGAAGTGCGGTGAAGCCGCGGAACAAAACATCAGACGATTCTTTCTCGGAGGGGGCTGATTAGAGGCAAGGGAAAATAGTCATTTTCACTGTGAGAACACCTAGTGAAAATGTTACCAAAAGGTAGAGATCGACGAGACGAAGAAGTGAGCGTTGGTTTCACCTCATTCGGAGTTACGGTTGCGGAGTTATGAGGTGTAGAAGATCAGGGACCAATGTGTGAATAAACTTCAGCAAACAGGCCCTGGAGGAAAAACTGAACGTGCCTTCGGGCCGAATATGTTTTCTGAAAGGGAAACGTATTTTCAGCCGCAGAAGAAGAGAACACGCTTGCCTGAAGGGAAAACGCATTTTGGATAAAAGAGGAAGGAAATACGCTTTCATAAAGTGAAAACGCATTCCAAGAAAACGTCTCCACTTAAAAACAACTGGGCCCGGGCTTGTGCCACTTACCGGTGGGGTCCACGGGCAGGGGGAGGGGCCAGGCGCGCGTCTTCTTCCTCCTCTCGTTCTGTTCCTCGACAGAACAGAGGAGGCGAGGCAGAGTGAGGCCGGTGATGGGGCGGGCCGCTCCGGCGATGGGGCGGGCCACTCCGGCGAGCTTCGGCCTGGCCGAGCACACCGGCGGGATCGCGGGTCCAGGCTGCACCCGTTCAGAGGGTCAGCTGTCGCCGGGGTGGAGTGGAGAGGAGGAGAGGTCGCGGCGGCGAGGAGGGGTACAAAGGCGGCGGTGGTGATGGTTTCTGGTGATGCAGGGCGCCCCGGCGAGGACTGAGGGGTCGGGGCAACTCGCGGGGAAGTGGGGAGGACGGTGGTGAGGTCGGAGGAGACTAGAAGTGGCTAGGCAGGCCGGAGTGAGCAATGGCCGAATGGTGGAGGCGACGGCCGGACTCGGGGCACGCGGATGCGGTGCTCTCCGGAGATGAACAAGGGGTAGGTGCAACTCGTGGAGACGAGGAGGCTCTGGTGGACAGCTTGGGAGGAGGAGAGGAGGGACTGTGGTGGTCGGAACCAAGACCAACTCCGGCGAGGTCACGGGGATCCGGGGAAGAAACGGCGAGGGAGAGCTGCTCGGGTGGGAAAAAGAGGCAGGAGAGGAGTGAGTGAGGAGCGGGGGACCTCGGGCATGCCTTATATAGCCGCGGGGAGGCTTCTCGAGCTCACAACCGAGCTGGAGCAGAGCACTAATGGAGGTCAGAGGAGGGGCATGGAACGGGCACTGCTCTAGCGGCGCATTAATGGCGAAACACGACGAGGCTCCGATGCAGGGAGATGCAGTCGATCACGGGGAAGCTCCAGGACATGAATTGAGGTCGAGACGAGGAGGGAGGAGACGAGCATAGTGGTCGGAACAAGCCAGAGCATGCCTGCAGCCATGACGCCAGCGTGATCACCACGCGCACTGGCGCAAGAGGCGCTCTTTGGCGTGGCCAACCATGTCCAGTAGATGGACCTTGGTGCCCTCAGTCAAAATGAGGAAATAAATCATTCCAGGAGCAAAGAAGAGATTTGCACTTAGCTCCAAAAGTAAATCAGTAAGAAGGTGTTTGTAACTTTCTGTGGTTAAAGAAGAAGGGTAACAAGGTAAAGAGTTTGTCTGGCGATGATCACACACTAAGGTGATGCTGATCACCAAAAATCAGACTAAGAGGGGGAGTTTAGATGGTGGTTGTAGTAGAAAGTGCAATACTGGCCAGAATTGGGGATTTGGATGATACACTCACATACTTGATCTCTGTGAGCTTATATTTGGCAGAGAGGGGTTATATGATGATATTAAGCTGCTGTAAAAATTTCATGCCATTTGGTAATACCAAAGTGGCACTTGCTTCACAAAGCTTGATTCTGGACAGAAACTTGGAAACATTACACAGGGTAATTGGATTAACCAATTGAGTTAAAACTTGGTGGGAGTAGTTGATATAGGTAGAAGCATGTCCTGGTAAATTTGCAGCTCAATTTAATCAATATACAATATAGTTGCTTCACAAACTGAAAATCTTACTAGAAACTAAGATTTGGAGCTGGGCTCACATAGATGAGTTACATGAGCTCATATTTGGTGGATAGTCATTATTTGACCATAGGAAAGACCCTGAAAAATTTCAACTCATTCGGATATGCCTAGAATATAGCTCCTTCACAAAGTTCCTTCTTGGACAGAAACTTTGGAAAATTGCTGAAAAATATTTACTAGGAAAATTGAGTTGAATTTTTGGCATGCGCCAATGAGATGGACAGGAAAAGGTGTCCAAGAAGTTTGGGGTCAAATGGGAAAAGATAAATAGCACTTCCTTTGCAAAGTGTCATTCAAGACAGAATAGGAAAATAATTATTGGAGGATTATTTTTTAACATGGCAATGAAATATTTTGCCATATTTGAGGAATATATGACCCAAGAAATTTATGAGAATTATTTGGGAATTTTAGGAGTGACGGAAATATAGGTTGCTTCATAACTTAGGGTTTTAAGGGTTATTCCTTTATCAGAAAAGGAATATTACCAACAAAAGAATTTTGGGTTAGGTCAAGGATGGAAATGAGATGATCTTGAGATGGTGATGAGGGTGACAAACCACTAGAAAACCTAGGAAGACATGATCTTCCCAAGTTTCAGACCCTCATAGCCATGGAAAAGCAAATCAAAACAGGAAATCCCAGAAAATCAAAGGAAAAAGAAAAGGGCAAAAATCTAGGATGTTACAAACCTTCCCCCCTTAAAGAAATCTCGTCCTCGAGATTTGGTTGCTCAGGGTTAAATAATCTTTCTGACTTGAAGAATCTGTTTCCCACTCAGGTTTCTTTTATTCATAATATTTCCACTGAATTGGATCTGACTGATTATCTTGATCTGGGGTGGTTTGCTTCACTGGATCTGACATTCTGACATGACGTACCTCGGATGTCCCTGTTAATACTGACTCAAAATTTTCTTTGGCTGAGCTAGCATCCAAAATATTATTTTTATGGACATACTTGTCCTTCTTAATATTGATCCTTGCTGAAAATGTTATTCTAGTATCGAGTACCGAGAACATTCCACGGAGTTGGGGAACATATCTTCCTGTGGAACAACGAATCCCTTTTATCCAGGCATCGGATTCCTCGAATATAGACATGCCTTATGGTTCCAAAATAGTGATGTGGATCATATCTATTTTTTCTAACGAATCCTGACATCTTGCATGAGTTTCTGACTTATCTTGACTGGCTTCACAGTCTTGAGTATCCAGGTTGTTCCAAAGGTTTGACTGTCGCTTGTCGTGACTGATAGAAAAAAATGCACCATCTCCTGATGATAAGATTTGCAGACTTGACTGCCGGTGATCTTGGCAAAGAATCCCATTTACACAGGCTATTCCTTTCATTGCTTCCCCTATGCGAGAGATAACGATCCTCAACGTATATGTTTTCACACGGATTCTTCATTGTTGCCAGTATCTCTCTGGGAACAACAGTCTGTGCAAAGCTCCATCGTGGGTGTTGAGGTTAATATATTGAGCTATCCAGTACCATAATGGAATATACTTCTTGGGTGGATCTTTGCTTGGGTTTGCCGTGGAATAAGACGGTCTTGGGCATCCACATTTTTCACATAATAACCGACATACATTGGTCTGGTTCATGTTTTGAGCCTCGGTATACTTATCCGGCTCACGTGTGGTTATACAGATCTCAATCCTGTTGTGGATTATGCCGGACAGTGATATGGTTAATAATATAACCTTGTGAGGCTGATTTTTATAATCATTGCCAAGATTATGGTCTCAATGTTGTCTTTCCTTCAAGACTTGTTGATTATGGCATCACCCACTGGTTTCTGTTTCTTGAATAACTGGTGAGGTTGTCGGATGTGTACTGTGAATTCTTCCTTGAGAGACTTGCATGGACTTGGCAGCATACTGAATGAACTAATATCTGATTCTCAAGGCATACCTTTGTTCTGACTGATTTTTGTTTCAGACCAAACTGTTGCAGATCTACCACTTGGAAAACACTGCCATATGCTGACAATTCATAGTTTAATGTCTTGTATTAGTGTCGTACAGAAGAATACTGGGCAGCTTGCATTCGGAAGCAATTGGGGTATCATGCTGAGGAAGGCTTGGGGGCTTATGCTCGAAGCCATCGGTGGATATCTTATTGAGGAAATCTGGGTACCGTACCTTATAAGCTTCCCCCCTTAAAGACTTTCTAGGGAAGACTCGGTACCTTATGCCAGAAGCTTTTGCAGTATTTTATCGAGAAGACTGAATATCTTGCATGGGAATCCATTCATACCCTATCGATGCAGACTGGGAACCTTATCTTTGTACACTTCGTCAATACATTGTGGAGAAGGATGGGACTGATTTTCTTGGTGATGGGAATGACATATATATATTTGTCAGTCCGGCAGCTGATTATTGATATGACAAGAATTGTCTGACTGTCCTTACTGAATTCACCGTGCAATTGGACTGACTTCTGGGTGTCGCAATGTTTTAATTTTGACTTATGGCACATTCAATCATTGTGCATAGCCCATATCTTTGACTTGAAATGCACTGTCGATCCAATTTTGTTCTCTTACTGATTTAATATTTGCTGCGATAAAGTGTATCTCTGACAGGTATTTGTTGCTGAAAGTCTGATCAAAATACAATTTGTATCCGAACGGATGTCTGTAATACAATGTTGTCGGTTGAAAACCTCATTGATTTTAACTGACTTCCTTGGTGTATATTTGTACTACTTACGGCTCCTTCTGATTCGGTGTCGGTCGAGGAATAATTTCCATAAGGGGGTAACACCGAGGATTCAAAACAAAGAAGCACGAGAAAACAATTTATTGCAACAAAGCACACAACAAACAAGCTACAAAGCTGCTCCACACAGACACACACAAGCATGATACTACAGCAGATGCACAAGCGCTACACGAAGGACTACATCCTACGCTTGAGCAAACGCTCACGAACTGATGAGGAAGCTAAGGAAGTAGGGAGTGGAACCGCTGAATCTGAAACTCCGGATGGACGTGGTGGAGGAGTTGGAGAAGCTGGCGGAGACTGAGGTAAAGTGACACCAAGCAATCTCCTGGCCCGAATGGCGTCTCGGACTAACTCAGAAATAAGAAGACACTCGGCCGTCATGTAACGAGACATGGCTAGGATAGCCGGGTCATCTTGAGGGTTGACGGAGGGGAATTGGATTCGCCTAGCATTCTCGGCGATGGTGGGATAATATTGATAAGCACGGTTCTCCTGCACCATGCTCTCTTGGTGACGAAGACCGGTGACTCCTGCCATTGCGGCAAACTGAACGGCACGCTCAGGAGTAGCACCATAACCACCATGGAAACTGTAGGTGCGTTTACCGATAGGAATCGGGGCTGACAGATGAACATGAGCAACATATTCCCGAATTCTTCCTGCAGCAGAAAACTGGAATAGTTGATAATGAGGTGGATCTCCGAGGGGATAAATACTACGCCACATGTCGCCAAGGAGGGCGGCAAAGCTGAGAGGCGCACGAGTGGGACTGAACTCAATAGGAACAGCACCGAGAGCTAAGGGAAGAGCACTGAATTCATGGAAGTTGACCACCATCTACGCAGGAAGCAGTGGTTAATGGTAACCGAAGTAAGACTATATGCAGTAAACAAATGCAACAACCAAATGCAGCAAGCAAGGGCAACATCCAGATCCTATGCTACCGTTTTCTAACGTTCCAGCGGACTAGGACGCTCTACAGCCAAACCTGCTCTGATACAAAGCGTTGTGGCACCCCGGCTCAGAGAAAACCGGAACCCCCCCTATTCCAGCCCAGAGATCGAGGTGAAGTCTTCTGGAATATGGCACTGCTTAGAATAGAACAAACCAGCTCTCTATTTCAACCCAAATATGAATACACGGGTTCCGATATTACAATGAATAACATCGGCACGGTGACACTACGCCAACCACGGTTGCTCTATACAAGCAGCATACCAACTCGAAGTAGCGGAACAACTACTGGTAGCGGAACAACGAACGGCGATGATGGACTCCAATCCACAGGGGCTCTGGCTGGAACGTTTATCCTAGCTCACGAACATAGGAACAACACCAAACAAGCAAGCAATCCAGGCACGACCTGCAAGCTGGCATGACACGCCAGGTCAGTACATTGAATGTACGTGTAAGCTCACAATAACCAGAAGCATTCAAGACAAACAACAGCATGGAAATTACAGGTTAAGCAGGAATTATCATGAGATCATCAGAATAACATGGCATGAACAACATGAACATAATACTGCTAGAACAATATGATCATGGCAAGAACATATAAATCTGATGATACTAGCATGCAACATGATAACACTACATGCACCATTTATTCTGCTCGGGTTACCTCGTAACTAGCACATGCATCACTTACCAACCTCGGACATCAGACGATCATCTCAGGATCAAATCAAGCTTGGTATAAACAATACCGTAGTAATCCGTAAATGACCACAAGGAGCTTGATCTTTACCCACAATTCTCGCACAACATCACGAATATCCAACAACTCGGTATCCTCGATACCACGGTGATCATTCCGATGATCACAACCATGACCAACACTTGGTCTCAAACCATGATCCTTCCAGCGATCACAACCAACTTATTTCCTCATCGAACCGGGGTTGTTATTATGCACATTATTATTAAGACTATTGACTCACGATGGGACCGACACGAACTGGGCCCTTATCCGCAGGCGCGGCTATCGATAGATTTAATATACACTCAGCAGAGGTAGTACACTGTATCCACACTACGGAACCCATGGTCTCGCACTCCCATACGTGCGGACACGGTGTTCCGACAGAACCGATCTACTGCCATGACACTGTTGGAAATATGCCCTAGAGGCAATAATAATAGCATTATTATTATATTTCTTTGTTCATGATAATTGTCTTTATTCATGCTATGACTGTATTATCCGGAAATCGTAATACACGTGTGAATACATAGACCATAATATGTCCCTAGTAAGCCACTAGTTGACTAGCTCGTTGATCAACAGATAGTCATGGTTTCCTGGCTATGGACATTGGATGTCATTGATAACGGGATCACATCATTAGGAGAATGATGTGATGGACAAGACCCAATCCTAAGCATAACACAAAGATCGTGTAGTTCATTTGCTAGAGCTTTTCCAATGTCAAGTATCTTTTCCTTTGACCATGAGATCGTGTAACTCCCGGATACCGTAGGAGTGCTTTGGGTGTATCAAACGTCACAACATAACTGGGCGACAAGAAAGGTGCATTACAGGTATCTCCGAAAGTGTCTGTTGGGTTGACACGGATCGAGACTGGGATTTGTCACTCCATATAACGGAGAGGTATCACTGGGCCCACTCGGTAATGCATCATCATTATGAGCTCAAGGTGACCAAGTGGTTGATCACGGGATCATGCATTACGGTACGAGTAAAGTGACTTGCCGGTAACGGAGATTGAACAAGGTATTGGGATACCGACGATCGAGTCTCGGGCAAGTAACATACCGATTGACAAAGGGAATTGTATACGGGGTTGATTAATCCTCGACATCGTGGTTCATCCGATGAGATCATCGTGGAGCATGTGGGAGCCATCATGGGTATCCAGATCCCGCTGTTGGTTATTGACCGGAGAGTCGTCTCGGTCATGTCTGCTTGTCTCCCGAACCCGTAGGGTCTACACACTTAAGGTTCGGTGACGCTAGGGTTGTGAAGATATGTATATGCAGTAATCCGAATGTTGTTCGGAGTCCCGGATGAGGTCCCGGACGTCACGAGGAGTTCCGGAATGGTTCGGAGGTAAAGAATTATATATAGGAAGTGCTGTTTCGGCCATCGGGACAAGTTTCGGGGTTATCGGTATTGTACCGGGACCACCGGAGGGGTCCCGGGGGCCCACCGGGTGGGGCCACCTGTCCCGGGGGGCCACATGGGCTGTAGGGGGTGTGCCTTGGCCTATATGGGCCAAGGGCACCAGCCCTACTAGGCCCATGCGCCTAGGGTTTCCACCACGGAGGAGTCCAAGTGGTGGAAGGCACCCCGAGGTGCCTTGGGGGGGAGGGAAACCCTCCCCTGGCCGCCGCACCTAGGAGATTGGATCTCCTAGGCTGCGCACCACCCCCCCTTGGCCCTCCTATATATAGTGGGGGAGAGGAGGGATTTCATACCTCAGCCTTTGGTGCTTCCTCTCTCCCCGTTACGTCTCTCTCTCGCAGTATAGGCGAAGCCCTGCTACTGTGACGCCCTGCATCCACCACCACGCCGTCGTGCTGCTGGATCTTCATCAACCTCTCTTCCCCCCTTGCTGGATCAAGAAAGGAGGAGACGTCATCCATTCCGTACGTGTGTTGAACGCGGAGGCACCGTCCGTTCGGTGCTAAGATCATCGGTGATTTGAATCACGTCATGTTCGACTACATCATCCCCGTTCTTTGAACGCTTCCGCTCGCAATCTACAAGGTACGTAGATGCATCTAATCACTCGTTGCTAGATGAACTCCTAGATGGATCTTGGTGAAACCGTAGGAAAATTTTTGTTTTCTGCAACGTTCTCCAACAGACACTCTCCCGACCACTCTGACCAACTCCCCTTTGGGCGAGGTCCTGGGTGGCCCCGTGCCTACCAAAGGCACCAAAGGCCACCGTCGTGGAGAAACGGTCCCAAACGGGGACGAGGATCCATACTCAACAACAACGGGCACACAAGGTTATGTCCGCCTACCTGATCAGGGTAGCACGCACCCATAACCTTCCCTCATTGGAGGCACCGGCGAGAGGCATGACAATAGACCCAGTTAGGACCTTCCCTTAAAGGTAAGCGTGGTTGCACTGGTCAGTTTCGATATGGTGGCACCATGACTCAGCCAACAGTTGTTCAAGTTCAATTTAATCCGGTTAAACTTGAATGCAATATGCTGAGCCATGATAAAATAACATGATGCAATTACAATGCATGAGCATGATACCAACATAATCATGAGAGAACCACATAACTATCCACCATAACAACAATGAATTATATCCAACTAAACATGGCATACTGACTAGCATGAACCTCATAAGTACATACTACACATTGAAACCTAGCATGACCACTAGCATCAACAATAAATATCATGCAAGACATAACAATAAAGCTACCGTGCAATCATTTAACCAACTGGATGCAACGGAACATGCATAACAACGGTACTCGGGACAGATGGCAGTCATGCACCGAAGACCATCACCACTATCAACATATACTACTAGCAAGCATAAGCATAAAGAATACTAGCAACTAGCAGGGCATGACAACTAAGTGCATAACAACATAGCAAGTAAGTAAGCATGAACCCATAAGCGTTACCGAAACAACTATAACCATATTTTAAGCAAACAAACATTTAATAAACATTCAAGTTGAAAACCATGGCTACTACATGACTATCATGCAAGTGGGTATTGTGGCTTGCCTGGGGTGACGGAGACTCTAGGAAGAAGTGCGGTGAAGCCGTGGAACGAAACATCGGACGATTCTTTCTCGGAGGGGGCTGATTAGAGGCAAGGGAAAAATAGTCATTTTCACTGTGAGAACACCTAGTGAAAATGTTACCAAAAGATAGAGATCGACAGGACGAAGAAGTGAGCGCTAGTTTCACCTCAATCGGAGTTACGGTTGCAGAGTTATGAGGTGTAGAAGATCAGGGACCAATGTGTGAATAAACTTCAGCAAACAGGCCCCTGGAGGAAAAACTGAACGTGCCTTCGGGCCGAATATGTTTTCTGAAAAGGGAAACATATTTTCAGCCGCAGAAGAAGAGAACACGCTTCCCTGAAGGGAAAACGCATTTTGGATAAAAGAGGAAGGAAATACGCTTTCATAAAGTGAAAACGCATTTCAAGAAAGCGTCTTAACTTAAAAACAACTGGGCCCGGGCTTGTGCCACTTACCGATGGGGTCCATGGGTAGGGGGAGGGGCCAGGTGTCGTGGTTCTAAGTCTGACAGTAATGTAGGGGGGTAGGTATCGAGAGGCAAGATCTTAGCTATGGAGTAGTTGTAAGCACACGAGGTTTACGAGTTCAGGCCCTTCTCGGAGGAAGTAATAGCCCTACATCTCGGAGCCCGGAGGCGGTTGACTGGATTATGTGTGTATGAATTACAGGGGTGCGAACCCTTTACACTAAGGAGGGGGGTGGCTTATATAGAGTTCGCCAGACCTCTCCGGCCCTCAGTTATGTAGGGTTTCAAATACATTAAGGTCGGGCGTTACTGGTAACGCCCCTAATAAAGTACTATGATGACCATAAAAGCTACTTAATGACCGACCGTTAGCGTGCGAAGTGACTTTAGGTCTCCTGGCTGTCGAGTGGTTTGATCTTGGTCGAGTGATTGCTTCTTGGTCGAGTGTCTTCGAGTCTGTCGAGTGGAACACCTCCAAGTCGATTGAAAGGTGATTTCTTCTAGAGATGTCCTTGGGTAGGGCAGTTAGGACAGGTCCATGAACCTACCCTAGGTACATAGCTTCATCATTAGCCCCAGAATGGATCGAGGTTTGAGTGGGGAAGGAGTTGAGAACTTCTCCGACTCATTTTTCATGCCATGAGCATATCTTGTTTCGGATCAATGAACCTGAGTGATGACAGCAACTTCCTTTTCAGTCGCCTTGATCCATTCTTAGTTTTTTGTCGATTGAGTTTCTTTACTTGAAAAGCTCCGAGTGACGGTGTGGAGGAGATCTTCCGTCTGACGAGTTGTTCTGCTGCCCGCAGATTTCGCGGGATTCGAATTTTGGGAAGCGCGCGGGACGCGGGAGGCCGCGGTAATCAGATGGGATAGGGCGGAGCCGCCTCGATCTCCGCGCCACCTTTTCCGAAACGTATCGCGCGCGAGATTGTTATGGGATTTGACAGGATCGTCCGGGCCTACCAGTCAGCCACTCAGAAGCGACCTCATATAAGGCGTCGGACCAGGGTTTCTTGAACAGTGCGTTCTTATTTCCTCTTCTCCTCTTCAGGCTTCTTCATCGCGCTCGCTCTCGCCCCAGCGCCGCCGCTCCGTACGCGTCTCGCCGGCGATGATGGGGAAGGAGAAGACGGCGGCTCTGGAGCGGGCGAAGAAGGCGATGGCAAAGGCGAAGGGGAAGGCGACCAGTCGGGGTGGATCTTCTTCACGAGCCGGCCTGCCGAAGGGCTGGATCCAGGGCGACTGGATCCGCTCGGCGATCCGCCAAGAAGACCTCGACGACCTAGCCGACGGAGGACTGATCCCCCATGGATCGGCACGGCTTCCGGGGAAGGAATCCGAGCCGCAACCTCGGGAGGGTGAGTGAGTTCTCCTTGCCACCCACGTTGACCGTGGATTTTCCTTGCCTCCTCACCCTTTCTTTCGGGGATTTCTAAATTTCTTTGGGGCACAACTCCACCACTTCACTCCCAACACAATCGTGTATCTCGCCGATTTCATGTCTTTGTGCGAGAATTTCTTGGGTTGTCGGCCTCACTGGGGTCTTTTCAAGCACATTTTCACCTGCCGTTCTCAGACGGTGAAAAAGGCCAATCCGAGTGACGAGAGAACACAAATGATTCAGATGTGTGGGGGTCTTGGTGTTCAGATGAGAGGGAAATGTTCCTTTCCGGCCATGATTCTTCCCGACTCGGTCCGTGGATGGCAGTCGACCTAGTTTTACTACAAAGACCAGCCAACGCCAGGGCAGTCGACTGGCCTCCCTCCTTTTACCATGGACCGAGCGAGGAAACCCTCCTCTTTGAAGGTGGTCCCGGAGGAGAAGGCGCAAGTTAGGGTGCTGGTCGAACGAGTGGTCCAGCTTATCCGTGACGGGGTAACTGGTATGGATCTCTTGGAGGTTTTCCTTCGGCGGCGCATCCAGCCTCTTCAAGCTCGAGACCATCCGATGTGGATGTATTTGGGTCTTGACGACACCACTCGGATTCACCCGGAGGAGGTCGATGACGACACACTGGAGGGGTGGCTGTCGGGCATCACCGAAAACAAGGACAACCCCAGGGGATCCAGGAGAGTTCCTCCATTCGACCAGTCCCACGAACCAGAAAAGGTCCGATTCTGAGCTTTTGATTATAATCTGAATTCACTCGTGCAGCTGTCTATACTGCGTCGACTGACTTTATTCTTCATGATTTCTTTCAGGCCCTTATCTAAATGTACTCGGTGCCCAACGGAGAGCAAGAGCAAGATCTGGAAGGAGAGGCGAGCGGCGGCGACAGTGGCGAATGGCATTCTGACGGAGAAGAGGACGAAGAAAGTGACGAATCAAGTGACGAAGAAGAAGTCGAGTCGCCTCCTCACAGGGAGAGGCGATCCAAGCTTGACCAAGAACGACTGAGCGCCCGTGAAAAGGCGATTGCTCAGACTGGTCAGTCTTCAAAGCGTCCTCGGACATCTTCACCAACCCCAACTGAAAAAGTGTCAAAGCATCTCAAAGTTGCAAAGCAGAAGCCTCGGAAGGCGTTGCCGAAGATTAAGATTGACATCCCCGTTGCTTCTGCGTGAGTGTCTCCCTTTGTATTTACTCGACGCTCCGTGCTGTTTATTTTTTTCTTGATTTAACCAGACGAACTTTGGAACTGGCAGCGCTGCTACTTCTGGGACCTCAGCTTACAGACATGAGGATGAGGTAATGGAGGATGCAGTCACTTCCAATCTGGGTATGATTTCTGTCATTCTGTCTTTATTTGGTCGACTCAATTGCAATGTGTACCATTGGGTGATGTGATTTTGGCGATTGATCTTTGAACAGCTCCTAACATTATTGACCTCCCCGATGATGATGATGAAGAGCCTGAGAGGCCTTTGACGAGGAAAAATAGGAAAGCTCCTGTAAGCAAGGTGCCACAGTCGACGCCGATGGCGGAACCAGTCGTCCAGGACGCTGGTGATGCCAATCGGGGTTCTGTTACCTTCGCCGTACCATTGTTGAGTGCCCTGCCTTCTTCGTCGACTGCTCAAGCTCCTGCCGACCCACCTTCAGTGTTTGCAATCCATCATGTCCCAGAGGACGAAGTGAATGCTGCCAAGGAAGCCATACGCCAGGCGGGCGTTATGATGGAGAAGATGAAGGTAGTGCGGGACGCCAGTCAGGCCGCCTATGACGCCAGCTCGGCTCTCCAAAGCAACGTTCAGGTTAGTTGGTCACTGCTTATTCTGTTAGGATATGCTATCTGAAGACTCTCTTTCCGAAAACCTTTGCATCTGTACACCCACTGGGTGCGTCGATTGAATTTTTGGACTAGTTGGGGCACGCTGAGTGCACCCACTGGGTGTAGTCCCCGAGACTACGATGGACTGCTGGCAGTCGACTGTAGTCTTTGTATTTTGATTCTTTCGCTCGATCTGGTCTGGCCGTGTCGAGTGTAAACTGGTAGTTTCGCTCTTCCACTCGGTCTGGGCGAGTGGGATCAGAACCGGTGGGGGCACGCCAAGTGCACCCACTGGGTGTAGTCCCCGAGACCGTGGTCGACTGCTGGCAGTCGACTGGGGTCTGAATGGCTTGTTGTCCACTTCTTGCTCTCTTTTTTACCCCCTGCACTCGACTTCGACGGGCCGGTCGAGTGGGATCAGAACCGGTGGGGGAACGCAAAGTGCACCCACTGGGTGTAGTCCCCGAGACTATGGTGGACTGCGGGCAGTCGACCGTAGTCTTAGTATTTATTGTCTTTGTCGTTTTTCGCTGTAAAATAACTTCCCCTCCTTGATTGCAAAAATCTTGTGATCTTGGAGCTCGCTTTCCTGACTTGGAGAAACAGCAGATCCAGCTAAACCTTGACTTGGAATTGGCCAAGACAGAGCTGCAAAAGGCCAAGGACACCGCCAATGGTAAGACGAGCTTGTCGACTGGTTTGTCTTAGGCTTGAGTACCCTTCTGCTCTTTATGAATCAAGCACCATTTCTTTGCAGAAAAACTGAACGAAGCTCTGGCGAAGAAGGATCAGGATTTGGCTGCTTCTCAAAAGAAAGCTGACGACAGAACCGCTCTGGCTAAATAGAAACTGGCTTCAGTCGGCCAATTGGAAGAAGAGAACGCCAAGATGAAATCTGCCCTGAACGAAGCCAACAAGGAGTGCACGCTCTTGAAGAAAAACAATGTCAACCTGTACGAGAAGATGGAAGGCATCGCTCGCAGGAAGGACGATCTGGAGAGTTATCTGAGGAGCCTTGCCAAGAAGTTGTTCATCAAGCTTGAAGGTATACATTTTGTTCCGACTGATGTTTTTTTTTGTCGACTCAGCATACGAAAATTGACTTATCCTTGGATCGTGAATGCAGAGTTTTGCCAGAACTTCGAGGAGGAGACTGGGCGGATTGAGCCAGGTTTGGACCCCATCAACTCTCTCGTGAAAGATGAAACTGCCATGAATCTGCTCCGACTGGAATCCCGCATCGACGGTGTTGTGGACTACTTGGCCCGACTAAAGGTCGCCACGTCATGGATCAACACGGCACTTTGGCCAGGGGCCACGCTCTAGAATGATCTCGAGTCTCTGATGACTCGACTTAACGAGATCCCTGGTCGAGTGCAGGATTGGAAGAAATCTTCTGCCCGGTGTGCTGCTGATGTGGCTCTGTCTTTGGTTCGTGTCCACTACAAGGAGGTGCGACAAGATAAGCTGGCAGCAATCAAGGTCGCCAACACCCAGAGGCATGACTTCCGATCTTTTATGGAGACTTTTATTGCTGCAGCCACTCGGATCACCGACGGCGTCGACCTGGACGAGTTCGTCGAGCCTGCCAGTCCTCCTCCTGCGGAGTGAACGAACTTTTATGCCCCACCTTAAATTTGCCTCGGAATGCCGAGTGGTTTTTGTAACCATTAAACTCTTTCGGGCTGAATGCCTGAGCACTTCGATCTACGGTCTGGAACCTTTAGGATTTATCTGAACTCGGTTTATCGTTGAATATCTTCACGAATTCTCCGTCGAGTGGAACTTGTTCTTCACTCGAGACAACTTTTGTATTTGTGGCGCAGCTCCGAAGGAGAAGGTAGCAGTCGACCTGCACCTCGTCGTCCTTGCGGGTCGGGATGGAGCGCACGTTGTGTTTGTGGCGAAGCTTCGAAGGAGAAGGTGGCAGTCGACATGCACCTCGTCGTCCTTGCAGATTGGGATGGAGCGCACGTTGTATTTGTGGCAAAGCTCCCAAGGAGAAGGTGGCAGTCGACCTGCACCTCGTCATCCTTGCAGATTGGGATGGAGCTCATGTTGTATTTGTGGCGAAGCTCCCAAGGAGAAGGTGGCAGTCGACCTGCACCTCGTCGTCCTTGCGGATTGGGATGGAGCGCACGTTGTATTTGTGGCGAAGCTCCAAAGGAGAAGGTGGCAGTCGACCTGCACCTCATCGTCCTTGCAGATTGGGATGTGTTTTGTACTTAGGCGAGTACTGGACTGCGGCTAAGCTTCCGAGTGGGAGGGTCGCTCTCCACTCGGTTGGATTTTTCAAACTTAGGCGAGTACTGGACTGCAGCTAAGCCCCCGAGTGGGAGGGTCGCTCTCCACTCGGTAGGATTTTTCAAACTTAGGCGAGTACTGGACTGCAGCTAAGCCCCCGAGTGGGAGGGTCGCTCTCCACTCGGTAGGATTTTTCAAACTTAGGCGAGTACTGGACTGCAGCTAAGCCCCCGAGTGGGAGGGTCGCTCTCCACTCGGTAGGATTTTTCAAACTTAGGCGAGTACTGGACTGCAGCTAAGCCTCAAGTGGGAGGGTCGCTCTCCACTCGGTAGGATTTTTCAAACTTAGGCGAGTACTGGACTGCAGCTAAGCCCCCGAGTGGGAGGGTCGCTCTCCACTCGGTAGGATTTTTCAAACTTAGGCGAGTACTGGACTGCAGCTAAGCCCCCGAGTGGGAGGGTCGCTCTCCACTCGGTAGGATTTTCAAACTTTAGGCGAGTACTGGACTGCAGCTAAGCCCCCGAGTGGGAGGGTCGCTCTCCACTCGGTAGGATTTTTCAAACTTAGGCGAGTACTGGACTGCAGCTAAGCCCCCGAGTGGGAGGACCGCTCTCCACTCGGTAGGATTTTTCAAACTTAGGCGAGTACTGGACTGCAGCTAAGCCCCCGAGTGGGAGGCTGGCTCACAACTCGGTAGGATTTTCAAACACTTAGGCGAAACGGGTTCGCAGCTAAGCCTCCGAGTGGGAGGCTGGCTCACCACTCGGTAGGATTTTCAAACACTTAGGCGAAACGGGTTCGTAGCTAAGCCTCCGAGTGGGAGGCTGGCTCACCACTCGGTAGGATTTTCAAATACTTAGGCGAGTACTGGACTGCAGCTAAGCCCCCTGAGTGGGAGGCTGGCTCACCACTCAGTAGGATTTTCAAACACTTAGGCGAAACGGGTTCGCAGCTAAGCCCCCGAGTGGGAGGCTGGCTCACCACTCGGTAGGATTTTCAAATACTTAGGCGAGTACTGGACTGCAGCTAAGCCCCCCGAGTGGGAGGCTGGCTCACCACTCGGTAGGATTTTCAAACACTTAGGCGAAACGGGTTCACAGCTAAGCCTCCGAGTGGGAGGCTGGCTCACCACTCAGTAGGATTTTCAAACACTTAGGCGAAACGGGTTCACGGCTAAGCCTACGAGTGGGAGGTTGGCTCACCACTCGGTAGGAAATTATTTTTACAAACTTAGGCGGAACGGATTCACGGCTAAGCCACCCACTGGGGGATTTCTCACGCAAACAAAAACAATAACAATCACTTGGAAAATTATAACGCTCTTGTCTTTGATAAATAAACTACAGGAGTTTTTCTTATTACATCTCATCCGAGTGAGAATTCAAGTATAAAAGGGGCGGAGCAGCTCCTCATTCCAGGCTCATGGCTCATCGATCCAGCGATCGACATTATAAAGGTGGTAGGCTCCATTGTGGAGGACTCTGGTGACTATGAAGGGACCTTCCCAAGTAGGAGCAAGTTTGTGTGGTTTCTGTTGATTCACTCGGAGGACCAAGTCTCCTTCTTGGAAGGCTCGACTCTTCACATTTCTGGCATGGAATCGACGCAAGTCCTGCTGATAGATGGTCGATCAGATCATGGCCATTTCTCTTTCTTATTCCAGGAGGTCGACTGCGTCCTGCCGGGCTTGTTCTGCTTCATCTTCAGAGTAGAGCTCGACTCGGGGTGCGTTGTGAAGCAGGTCACTCGGCAAAACTGCTTCGGCTCCGTAGACCAGAAAGAATGGGGTTCTTCCAGTCGATCGGTTCGGGGTTGTCCTCAATCCCCAAAGAACTGATGGAAGCTCGTCGACCCATGCACCTGCTACGTGCTTGAGATCGCGCATCAGTTGGGGTTTCAGTCCTTTGAGAATTAAGCCGTTTGCTCTTTCCGCTTGTCCATTCGACTGGGGGTGAGCGGCTGAAGCGTAGTCGACTCGTGTGCCTTGAGAGGCGCAAAAGGCTCTGAATTTGTCAGAATCAAAGTTTGACCCATTGTCAGTGATGATGCTGTGCGGAACTCCATATATGAATATCAACTCTCTGATGAAACTGATAGCAGTGCAAGCATCAAGATTCTTGATAGGCTTAGCTTCAATCCATTTGGTGAACTTGTCGAATGCTACTAGCACATGAGTGAAGCCACTCCTGCCCGTTCTCAGTGGTCCAACCATGTCCAGTCCCCAAACAACGAAGGGCCAGACGAGTGGAATGGTTTTCAGGGCTGACGCGGGTTTGTGCGACATATTAGAGTAAAACTGACATCCTTCTCATTTGTCGACTATCTCTTTCGCCATTTCATTCGCCCTTGGCCAGTAGAATCCCGCTCGGTATGCTTTAGCCACAATGGTCCGAGAGGACGCATGATGACCACAGGTCCCCGAGTGGATATCATCAAGGATTATCTGACCTTCTTCTGGTGTTATACACTTCTGACTGACTCCAGTCGCGCTTTCTCTATACAACTATCCCTTTATGACTGTAAAGGCCTTGGATCGACGGACGATCTGTCGAGCCTCTTCTTCGTCCTCTGGGAGTTCTTTCCTTAGGATGTACGCGATGTACGGTACCGTCTAGTCGGGAGTGATGACCAAAACTTCCATGATCAGGTCGACCACAGCTGGAACTTCAACTTCAATCGGATCCGTGGCACTTTTTGGCTGCGGGGCTTCTTCAGTGAAGGGATCCTCCTGAACTGATGGTGTGTGGATGTGTTCCAAAAACACATTGCTGGGAATGGCTTCTCTTTTGGAACCTATTTTCGCCAAATCATCAGCTGCTTGATTTTTCAGTCGGGGTATGTGATGAAGTTCTAACCCCTCGAATTTCTTCTCCAGCTTTCTCACTGCATTGCAATAACCAGTCATGGCCGGACTTCTGACGTCCCACTCCTTCATCACTTGATTAACCACCAAATCTGAGTCGCCATAGACCATGAGGTGACGGACACCGAGTGAAATGGCCATGCGCAACCCATATAAAAGTGCTTCATATTCTGCTTCATTATTGGAGGAATCAAAGTGGATTTGAAGAACATATCTGAGCTTATCTCCTCGGGGGGAGACCAATACTACCCCGGCACCGGAACCATTCAGCATTTTGGAACCGTCGAAGAACATGGTCCAATGCTCCGAGTGAACCTGAGTCGGCAGTTGTTGTTCAATCCACTCGGCGACGAAATCTGCTATTGCTTGGGACTTGATAGCTTTCTTTGCCTCAAACTTGATATCTAGAGGAAGGAGTTCAATCGCCCATTTTGCCACTCGACCAGTTGCATCTCTGTTGTGCAGGATCTCTGACAATGGAGCGTCGCTGACGACTGTAATGGAATGATCAGAGAAGTAGTGAGCAACCTTCTTTGTGGTCATATAAATCCCATATACAAGCTTCTGATAATGAGGATATCTTTGCTTCGACGGGGTCAAAACTTCAGAAATATAATATACTGGGCGCTGAACTTTGAAGGCTTTTCCTTCTTCTTCCCGCTCGACGTAAGTACCGTACTGACGACTTGTCCCGTGGCTGCGATGTAAAGCAGCAAAGGCTCTTTTCTGATTGGGGCAGCAAGCATCGGCTGGGTGGAGAGCAGAGCTTCGAGCTCTGCAAGCGCTGCATCAGCTTCAGGAGTCCACTCGAACTTGTCTGACTTCTTCATCAATCGGTAAAGAGGCAATGCCTTTTCACCGAGACGAGAGATGAATCGACTTAAAGCGGCCAAGCAACCAGTAAGCTTCTGGACGTCGTGCACTCGCACAGGACTTTTCATCCGGAGTATAATACTGACTTTTTCTGGATTGGCATCGATTCCCCGTTCGGAAATGAGAAAACTGAGTAACTTTCCGCCAGGAACTCCGAATGTGCACTTTGATGGATTAAGCTTGATATCATACCTCCTGAGGTTGGCAAAGGTTTCAGCAAGGTCAGTCAGCAGGTCGGAACCCTTCCGTGACTTGACCACAATATCATCAATGTATGCTTCCACATTCCGACTGATTTGAGTGAGCAAACACTTTTGAATCATCCTCATGAATGTGGCTCCGACATTCTTGAGGCCGAATGGCATGGTAACATAACAGAAGCACTCGAATGGAGTGATGAAAGCCGTTTTGATCTCGTCAGGTCCATACAGATGGATCTGATGGTACCCGGAATAGGCGTCTAAAAAAGACAGTCGCTCACATCCCGCAGTCGAGTCGACTATCTGGTCGATGCGGGGGAGAGGAAAATGATCTTTCGGGCAGGCCCGATTAATATGTTTAAAGTCAATGCACATGCGAAGTGACTTGTCCTTCTTGGGGACCATGACAACATTGGCAAGCCACTCGGGGTGGTAAATCTCTCGGATGAACTCCGCTGCTAAGAGCCAAGCCACCTCCTCACCAATAGCCTTTCTCTTCTGGATGACGGACCATCGGAGATGTTCTTTGACGGGTTTCACTTTTGAGTCGACTCGTAGGCGGTGCTCAGCCAGCCCCCTGGGAACACCCGGCATGTCAGAAGGCTTCCATGCAAAGATGTCCCAGTTCTCACGGAGGAACTGGATGAGCGCTTCTTCCTATTTGGAGTCGAGTGTTGTTGAGATATGAGTCGGAGCAACACTAGGATCGGTCGGGTGAACGTGAGCCGGCTTCGTTTCACCAGACGACTGAAAAGCTGATTCTGTAGCGGGCTTCTTGGCTCGCAACAAATCACTCGGGTCTGCAGTCTTCTGGTACTCCTGCAGCTCCACCACTGCCATCTGAGCATCAGCGATCTTTGAGCCTTTCTGAAAACACTCTTCTGCTTTCTTCCGATTGCCCGTAACAGTGATCACACCTTTGGGACCAGGCATCTTCAATTTGAGATACACATAACATGGTCGAGCCATGAAGCGTGCGTAAGCTGGCCTGCCCAAAATAGCGTGATAAGCACTCTGGAAATCCACAACTTCGAACGTCAACTTTTCTTTGCGGTAATTCTTGGAATCACCAAAAACCACATCAAGAGCAATTTGGCCGAGTGACTCAGCCTTCTTCCCAGGAATGACTCCATGGAAACTCATGTTGCTGGTACTGAGTCTGGACATCAGAATGCCCATCCCTTTCAATGTCTCAGCATACAATATGTTCAAACCACCGCCACCACCCATCAAGACTTTGGTCAGTCGAGTGCCTTCAACAACTGGGTCGACCACCAAACCTTGCCTCCCAGGGGTGGCTATGTGCGTTGGGTGATCAGACTGGTCGAATGTGATGGCAGTCTGAGACCACTTCAGATAACTGGGTGTCACCGGAGCAACCATATTCACCTCACGGTTGATAACTTTCAGTCGACTTTTGCTTTCAACATCAGCAAAAATCATCAAGGTGGAATTGACCTGGGGGTATCCATCATCACTGTCTTCCTTGTCCTCAACTTTGTCCGACTCATTTTCCTTATCTTTGGGCTGTTTGCCCTGGAACTGCTGGATCAAGAGCCGACATTGTCGAGTGGTATGTTTCGGGTAAATGAGCTTACCCTCTTCATCTTTCTTGGTGTGGATGTGACATGGCAAATCCAACACATCATTTCCGTCTTGATCTTTAACTTTCTTGGGGTTCCAAGGCCCTTTGGGTTTCCCCTTAAACTTTCCTTGAGTTACAGCCAAGGCTTCCCCATGAGCAGCTGGCTCGGCTTTCCGCTTCTGTTTCCGATTGGAATTTCCTCCTCCGGTTTCTTGGGTGACTGACTTATGCTTGCCACTCCGGAGTCGATCCTCATCTTCACCATTAGCATACTTGGTGGCAATCTCCATCATCCGATTCAGAGACATGTCTCCGGTTCGACCGAATTTCAGATTCAGTTCTCTGTACTTGACGCCTTCTTTGAAGGCACAGACTGCTTGGTGATCAGGCACATTCTCTACCGTGTGATGTAACTTGATCCATCTCTGGATGTAATCCCTCAAGGTTTCATTCGGCTTCTGCACGCAAGACCGCAGTTCCGTCAGTCCTGCCGGTCGCTTGCATGTTCCTTCAAATGTAGTGACAAACACTCGGGCGAGATCTTACCAAGTGTAAATGCTGCTGGGTGCTAACTGATTCAGCCACGCTTTGGCCGAGCCCTCCAACATGAGAGGCAGGTGCTTCATGGCCACTTTATCATTGCCACCGCCAATCTAGACAACCACTCAGTAGTCTTCAAGCCAAGTATCGGGCTTGGACTCACCCTGAACTTACTAACTCCAGTCGCCAACCTGAAGTTGGGAGGAATCACAGCGGCCCTGATGGCTCTACTAAAGCACTCTAGCCCTGAAACATGTACTCTGCTGCTGGTAGGTGCATCTCTGTCGTGACCTTCCCGGTGAGCTCTGTTCCTGTCGACCAAACCTTGAACAAGAATGGATCTCGCATCAAAGCCTGGTTCCCTGGGGTCGACTAGAATCCTTCGCCCAACACTATGAGGGCGCCTGTCATCCTGCTGTCGAGGCACATACGATCCACTCCTCGGGGGAGGGGTGGGCACTCGACGTCGATCATCACGATCGAATTGGTGATCATACTGCTCACGGTTTTCGTACTGATCACACCGGTCCCCACGTCCCTCATGCCTCGGGGGAGATCTTGGGCTATGAGCCGACTGGACTGTGGCTGCAGCAATGGATCTGCTATGAATCCTGTTCCGCGACTAAGAAATAGCAGAATTCTGGTCTCCTACTGCCCGGAGTAACGCTCTGATCTGCAGCAAGCCTCTTCCAGCCTCTAATTGGGAAGGCTGGATCGACTCTGCTATACGGGCTGCAGCTGCTAAATTCAGAATCGGAGTTCGATATACCTGCGGGGGCGGAAAGAGCTGACGTCGACTGGATTCTAGAACCCGTTGTCACGCACGCTCATCGAGTGCTCGTTGGAGGTTCTCCAGTCGAGTGCGCTCAGCCAAGTTTGCCAGGCGCGCGTCCTCCAATGCACGAGCCTCGGGGGTTTCTCCAACGATATGAGTGTGCAGTGCATCCATGTTCCGGCGACGAAGTTCTTCTGTCTGCAGCGACGTGAGAGGCTCGGGGAGATATTCCTCATGGGGATGCGACGGGTCGCCTCCACCTGCGCCTCCGTCGGTGCGGGGAAAACCGGGAGGACTGCGCGGTCCATCGACCATCAGAACCTCCGCCGCCGGATCACTGTTGTCGCACTCGGATGCGGTCTCTGCGGAGCCAGTCGAACAGGCCGTAGAGGGATTCGTCGGGCTCGATCACCACGACTTGGGGGGTGGCCGACTGGCGTGCCACCGCGTGTCTCACCTAGCGCTGAAGTCTCGACCGACCGGAGCGCTTGCGCCGGCGGGAAACAGGGAGGGAGGACAACACAGGGGCCGACCGATAATGGGTCGACGGTTGCCGCAAGAGGACGCCGCGAACGCACGCACGAAAGTGTGTTGCCCCGCGGACAGGGAGTGCGTCGACTCGAGCGGAGCCTCCTGAAGCCAAGCGGAGTCGTCGGCGATGAACGTGAGCGCGCCGAGACGGATCTCGCGACCCTCCACCAAAACTCCGCTAGGAACCATGATGATTTGGATCGGAAAAGATCGCAACTCCTCCAACAAATCGCTAAGACACCGGCCCCACGGTGGGCGCCAACTGTCGTGGTTCTAAGTCTGACGGTAATGTAGGGGGGTAGGTATGGAGAGGCAAGATCTTAGCTATGGAGTAGTTGTAAGCACACGAGGTTTACAAGTTCATGCCCTTCTCGGAGGAAGTAATAGCCCTACGCCTCAGAGCCCGGAGGCGGTCGACTGGATTATGTGTGTATGAATTACAGGGGTGTGAACCCTTCACACTGAGGAGGGGGGTGTCTTATATAGAGTTCGCCAGACCTCTCCGGCCCTCAGTTATGTAGGGTTTCAAATACATTAAGGTCAGGCGTTACTGGTAACGCCCCTAATAAAGTACTATGATGACCATAAAAGCTACTTAATGACCGACCGTTAGCGTGCGGAGTGACTTTAGGTCTCCTGGCCGTCGAGTGGTTGGATCTTGGTCGAGTGATTGCTTCTTGGTCGAGTGTCTTCGAGTCTGTCGAGTGGAACACCTCCAAGTCGATTGAAAGGAGATTTCTTCTAGAGATGTCCTTGGGTAGGGCAGTTAGGACAAGTCCATGAACCTACCCTAGGTACATAGCTTCATCACCAGGCGCGTGTCTTCTTCCTCCTCTCATTCTGTTCCTCGACAGAACAGAGGAGGCGAGGCAGAGCGAGGTCGGTGATGGGGCAGGCCGCTCCGGCGAGCTTCGGCCCGGCCGAGCACACCGGCGGGACCGCAGGGCCAGGACGCACCCGTTCAGAGGGTCAGCTGTCGCCGGGGTGGAGTGGAGAGGAGGAGAGGTCGCGGCGGCAAGGAGGGATACAGAGGCGGCAGTGGTGATGGTTTCTGGTGATGCAGGGCGCCCCGGCGAGGACTGAGGGGTCGGGGCAACTCGCGGAGAAGTGGGGAGGACAGTGGTGAGGTCGGAGGAGACTGGAAATGGCTAGGCCGGCCGGAGTGAGCAATGGCTGAACGGTGGAGGCGACGGCCGGACTCGGGGCACGTGGATGCGGTGCTCTCCGGCAATGAACAAGGGGTAGGGGCGACTCGTGGAGACGAGGAGGCTCTGGTGGGCAGCTTGGGAGGAGGAGAGGAGGGCTTTTGTGGTCAGAACCGAGACCAACTCCGGCGAGGTCACGGGGATCCGGGGAAGAAACAGAGAGGGAGAGCTGCTCGGGTGGGCAAAAGAGGCAGGAGAGGAAGTGAGTGAGGAGCGGGCGACCTCGGGCATGCCTTATATAGCCGCGGGGAGGCTTCTCGAGCTCACAACCGAGCTGGAGTAGTGCACTAATGGAGGTCAGAGGAGGGGCATGGAACGGGCACTGCTCTAGCGGCTCATTAATGGCGAAACACGACGAGGCTCTGATGCAGGGAGATGCAGTCGATCACGGGGAAGCTCCAGGACATGAATTGAGGTCGAGACAACGAGGGAGGAGACGAGCATAGTTGCCGGAACAAACCAGAGCATGCCTGCAGCCATGACGCCAGCGTGATCACCACGTGCACTGGCGCAAGCGGCGCTCTTTGGCGTGGCCAACCATGTCCAGTAGATGGACCTTGGTGCCCTTAGTCAAAATGAGGAAATAAATCGGTCTAGGGGCAAAGAAGAGATTTGCACTTAGCTCCAAAAGTAAATCAGTAAGAAGGTGTTTGTAACTTGTTGTGGTTAAATCATCAGGGTAACAAGGTAAAGAGTTTGTCTGGCGATGATCACACACTAAGGTGATGCTGATCACCAAAAATCAGACTAAGTAGAGGAGTTTAGATGGTGGTTGAGGTAGAAAGTGCAATACTGGCCAGAATTGGGGATTTGGATGATACACTCACATACTTGATCTCTATGAGCTGAAAATTGTTAGATAGGGGTTATATGATGATATGAAGCTGTTGTAAAAATTTCATGCCATTTGGAAATACCGAAGTGGCACTTGCTTGACAAAGCTTCATTCTGGATAGAAACTTGGAAAAATTACATAGGGTAATTGGATTAACCAATTGAGGTAAAACTTGGTGGGAGTAGTTGATATAGGTAGAAGCATGTCCTGGTAAATTTTCAGCTCAATTGAAGCAATATAAAATATAGTTACTTCACAAACTGAAAATCTGACCAGAAACTAAGATTTGGAGCTGGGCTCACATAGATGAGTTACATGAGCTCATATTTGGTGGATAGTCATTATTTAACCATATGAAAGACCCTGAAAAATTTCAACTCATTTGGATATGCCTATAATATAGCTCCTTCACAAAGTTCCTTCCTGGACAGAAACTTTGGAAAATTTCTGAAAAATATTTACTATGCAAATTGAGTTGAATTTTTGGCATGAGCTAATGAGATGGACAGGAAAAGGTGTCCCAGAAGTTTGGGGTCAAATGGGCAAAGATAAATAGCACTTCCTTTGCAAAGTGCCATTCAGGACAGAATAGGAAAAGAATTATTGGAGGATTATTTTTGAACATGGCAATGAAATATTTTGCCATATTTGAGGAATATATGACCCAAACAATTTATGAGAATTTTTTGGGAATTTTAGGAGTGACAGAAATATAGGTTGCTTCACAACCTAGGGTTTTAAGGGTTATTCCTTTATCAGAAAAGGAATATTACCAACAAAAGAATTTTGGGTTAGGTCAAGGATGGAAATGAGATGATCTTGAGATGATGATTAGGGTGAAAAGCCACTAGAAAACCTAGGAAGACATGATCTTCCCAAGTTTCAGACCATCATAGCCATGGAAAAGCAAATCAAAACAGAAAATCCCAGAAAATCAAAGGAAAAAGAAAAGTGCAAAAATCTAGGATGTTACAAAGGCTACCATTCTGATACATCAAATGAGGCACACAATCCATCGGGATTCTCTGTTGAAAAACATAGTAATAACTTCATAGTTAGCAATGATGTACTAGTTTTAGAAGTATGCAAAAGATGCACAGATGTCATAATAGTAAAAAATCTTACCATGGTATCTCCATGGTAGTTACCGTGGTTCAACACGTGCACTAGTGGCGCGTATTGACCATAATGTTGAGGAGTTTGATTGTAGATATTGTAATTCTCAATATCAGTACAAAATGCGACCAGATGATTTTTCTCCTGATAAGTTAATTCGGAGCCATCGGTGTAGTGGGTTTTGTCTACCATCTTCCGCAGATTCTTTGAAGAATGAAAATAAGTTGTCAATGGAAATAAGTTGTCAACTATTTTGAAATAAACAATATAAATTAGTTAATAACTATGTTTGAGAAATTCACATAGTGGTAGAATTGGAGGCGTATCAACAAGGACCCAAATGTCCATATTGTCTTGCTCGATTTCAGGATCACCAAGATCCATGGTGACAAGCATATCCTCATGAAAACCATACATCTTGCAAAGTGTGTTCCATTTTTTGCAACCAAAATGGGTTACGCTCTCAGAATTGTATAGCTTTACTTCGAAATCCATACCTTGATGGGTCCTTAGGTGAATTTTCTTTGTTTCCATCCTTTCATGGTCTTCAAAACCCATCCTCTCCAAGACCGTCTTGCATGGCATGGGATAAGCTAGTCGAATTGTAAAAGATGAAAATTACACGTTGAAATAGTTGAAGTCGTGCTTAATTACGAAAAAAACACTTGTCGTCGTTGCGTACCGTTTCAACATCGAAGGTCTCCTCGAGCTTAATGCTGAAGCGCCGATCTTCGTCTAGGTGAGGCATGTCGCACAGACCTCGGTCGTCGTGGCACCAGTTGCACTCCCCTGGAAGACTTTCGTCGTCCGTGTACGACATTTCCTATGTTCATAATTCAAATATTAAACTTGTACAATTAATCAAATGCATACACCCTGCATAGTGCTTTCCAATTTTAGCATTCAAAGTAGGAGTAGTTTTCCAATTTGAGCATTCAATAAGCAAAACCAAATCATAAAATAAAGTAGTATTCAAATTAGCATGCATTCAATTATAAGCAAAACTACATCATCTCTTACGTCCATACATCGTCGAATATTATCACTAATACACCTCGAATACTATCATACATATAGCATCGCTAATACAACTAGAACCATAGCGCCCGACGGGTATCGGCGCGGGTGGTGGACACACAAAGAGAAGGAACCATCACAAGATCATAGCTCCAGTGAGATCCCTGGAGAACCTGCCAGGTATTGTCGAACCTGCCCTCCAATGCAACCATGTAGCGACGGATGTGCTCGTCCTCCTCGCTGACACGGTGACATACCACCTCCGCGGTGTCCGGAAGCCTCGACACCGTCACTAGCCCACGCGACCGCCACCAAACAAGGACCAGGTCAACGACGGGCTGGCTCCTCACCAACCTATGCCGCCCGGAAGGTAGCACCTCCCAATACCAGCCCGGCGGAGCCCAGTCCCGGACATGGCCCCTCTGATCAAGCCGAGTCAAAGACGAGGATGCGGGATAGGCATCGTCGACGTCGATGCAGGAATAATTGCTTGAACTAAAAAAATAAACTAGTTCTATTAATTTTCTTGCTAAAAATAAACTACTTCTATAGTAAAATAAAGTAGTTTTATTAAATCAACTAGTTCAACTACTAAGCACTTACTATAAATAAAATAAAGTATCACTTACTAAAAATAAACTACTTATATAGTAAAATAAAGTAGTTTTATTAAATCAACTAGTTCAACTACTAAGCACTTACTATAAATAAAATAAATTAGTACTTACTAAAAATAAACTACTTCTATAGTAAAATAAAGTAGTTATATTAAATCAACTAGTTCAACTACTAAGCACTTACTATAAATAAAATAAAGTAGTACTTACTAAAAATTAACTAGTTTAACTAGTTCTATTATTTATCGACCCCCCCTCATGTTGAAGTTATCGGGGAGGGGGTATATCGACAACGACATACCCGATAAAAATAAGAAGAGGAAGAAGAAGAAAAAAAGGGAGAAGAAGAAAGGAATAGAGGAGAAGATCGGAGAAAAAAAAGAAGAAGAAGAAGAAGAAGAAAGGAATAGAGTCTGTTCCTCTGTTCCTTTCTTCTTTTCCTCTTTTTTTCTTCTTTTTTCCTCTTCTTATTTATTTCTCCACTTCTTCCTCTCCTCTTCTTCTCCTTCTCCTTCTCCTTCTTCCTCTTCTTATTTTCCTTTTTCATCTCCTTCATTTTCTTCTTCTTCCTTCTTCCTTCTTCCTCTTTTCTTCCTTTTCATTATTTTACTTTTTCCTCTCCGATCCACTAACCTAGAATCTACTATCCTAAAATGCACTAACAGTAGAACAAATAACCTAAAATTCACTAAATCAACTAACCTTAAATGTAACTTTTGCAGAACAATTTTTTTCTAAATATGCACACACACACACACACACACATATATGAACATATACATAAATTGACAAAAAAATCTATGAACAAAAAAATTCATAGATCAATGCATACATATCCATGGATGGATCATACATACATCTGCATATATATACATATACATACAACATCCATATATAGATACATCAATGAACAAAAACGTGTATGAAAAAAAGTAGCAGAGAGCAGGCCGGGGCGGCGGCGCGCGGCAAAGCAGAGCAGGCCGGGGCGATGGCGGCAGCGCGCGACAAGCAGAGCAGGCGGGGGCAGCGGCGCGGGGGAAGGGAGGGATCACTGGGCGGTGACGACGAGGCGCGGCAGAGGGCGGCGACGGCTAGGCCGGGGCAGAGGGCGGCCACGGCGAGGTCAGGGCCGAGGGCGGCCACGACGAGGCCGGGGCAGAGGGCGTCGACGCGCGAGGTCGGGGCAGAGGGCGGCGCCGGACGGTGTCGGAGGCAGGGCGGCGACGGCTACGGCGAGGCAGAGGGGCAGCCTGGCGGCGTCGTCAGGGCGGGGAAGACAAACTGAATGAAAATTTTCACAAGGGCTGCTTATATAGACAAAGCATTGGTCCCGGTTCATGACATCAACCGGAACCAATGCCCCCTTTAGTCTCGGCTGGTGCCACCAACCGGGACCAAAGGTCTCTTTTAAGTAGCCCAAAGGGCGGGAAGCAGAGACCTTTTTGGTCCCGGTTGGGCGCACCTAAATGGGGGCATTGGTCCCGGTTGGTGGCACGACCTGGGACCAAAGGTAGGTATTGGTCCCGGTTGGTGCCACCAACCGGGACGAAAGGATGGTGCTGCTACCGCGGCCAAAACTTTAGTCCCACCTCGCTAGTTGACAGGGGCTCGAAGTGGTTTATAAGCCCCACTCCCGCTGCCCTCTCGAGCTCCTCTCAAATGTAGGCTTACTAGGCCTAATCACACACTATGCTGCATGTGGGCCTACTGGGCCTTCTGCGGGCCTGAATCCTGGCCCATGCTGGGTTTCTAGTCGTATTCACACCGTGGTAGCCCAGTAGGTGGCATTTTTTGTTTTATTTATTTTTGCATTATTTATTTTATTTTGTTTCTACTTACAACAAAATACTTACTGTTGCTATTTTTATTTATTTTATTAAATTTTATTTGGTTTCTACTTATTTATTAAAGTTTATTTTGTTTCTACTTATTTATTTATTTTGTTTCTACTTATTTATTTTATTCTTTTTTTTTATTTATTTTATGAAAATTCTTTTTGCTTATAATGTTTTGAACAGAAAATAATTTGATAATTTTAGTTGCATAAATTTTATATAATTTTAGTTTCAATAATACTAGAGGTTTATAAAAGCTTTTTAGTTGATTCCTTTTGCTATTAGAGTTTCATTAAAGTTTTCTAGTTCATTCTTTTTTCTATTACAGTTTCATTAAAGTTTTCTACTTCACTCTTTTAGTTTATTATTTTTGCTATTAGAGTTTCATAAAAGTTTTCCAGATCATTCTTTTTATATTAGTTCATTATTTGAGCTAAATGGCCCAAAAAAATTGAAAAGCACTTCAGATGAACTTTGAATAGGTTGAAAATTGGTGTGGTATCATCATTTCACCCACATAGCATGTTCTAAAAAGTTGAGAGGGTTACGGCAAAAACTGGATGCACTTCGTATACAAAATGGACAATCTCTTTCAAAGTATCAGGGTTTCGGATGAAAGCTCATCTGTTACAAAGGGATTTCATTTTTTTGAACTTATTTGAACTCCAGACTTTTTTGTGTGTTCAAAATGCACCATTCAAAGGCACATCATCAATTTTCAACCCTTTCTGACTTCATTTGTTATTTATCATGCATTTACTGATTTTTTTTAGCTATATGACCCTGAAAATGAAAGGCACTACAAATGAACTCTGAAAAGGTTGAAAGTTGGCATGGTATCATCATTTCACCCATATAGCATGTGCTAAAAAGTTGAGAGGGTTACCACAAAAACTGGATGCACTTCGTGTACAAAACGGACAATCAGGGTTTCGGACGAAAACTACACATAGCTCCATGCGGTCTACACTATTTCCTCAAGGCCTGAAGCTAAGCAACGTGCACGTGAGCATTGCGCCTCTCTTTTATTTTTAATAACTTATTACAACTCCGAACTTCTTGTGTGTTCAAAATGCAACATTCGAGATATCAGGGTTTCATACGGAAACTCGTCTGTTACAACAGGCATTTCAAATGAACTATGAAAAGGTTGAAAGTTGGCATGGTATCATCATAATAGTTGTGGAGAGAAAGTCTTCACTTTTTCTTCGGTTGTGTCCTTTGCTTATTGCGCCGTAACCATGGATAATCTTCATCGTTTATCAGGATGCTTGGGTCAGCCTTGACTTTGAAGGGAGGAATTTCATGAAACTTTTCATAATCTTCGGACATGTCTATCTTGCCCTCCACTCCCACGATGTCCCATTTTCCTGAAAGAACTATGTGGCGCTTTGGCTCATTGTATGATGTATCCGCTTCCTTATCTTTTCTTTTTCTCGGTTTGGTAGACATGTCCTTCACATAGATAACCTGTGCCACATCATTGGCTAGGACGAACGGTTCGTCAGTGTACCCAAGATTGTTCAGATCCACTGTTGTCATTCTGTATTGTGGGTCTACCTGTACCCCGCCTCCTGACAGATTGACCCATTTGCACTTAAACAAAGGGACCTTAAAATCATGTCCGTAGTCAAGTTCCCATATGTCCACTATGTAACCATAATATGTGTCCTTTCCCCTCTCGGTTGCTGCATCAAAGCGGACACCGCTGTTTTGGTTGGTGCTCTTTTGATCTTGGGCGATCGTGTAAAATGTATTCCCATTTATATCGTATCCTTTGTAAGTCAGTACAGTCAAAGATGGTCCCCTGGACAACGAGTACAGCTCATCACAAACAGTGTTGTCACCTCTGAGACGTGTTTCCAACCAACTACTGAAAGTCATGATGTGTTCACATGTAATCCAGTCGTCACACTACTCCGGCTGTTTGAAGCGCATACTGTTCTTGTGTTCATCGACATACGGGGTCACCAAGGTAGAGTTCTGTAGGACTGTGTAGTGTGCTTGAGACCAAGAATGTCTGTCCCTGCATATTATTGAGTCCCCTCCAAGCGTGCCTTTTCCAGTCATTCTCCCCTCATACCGCGATTTAGGGAGACCTATCTTCTTAAGGCCAAGAATAAAGTCAACACAAAACCCAATGACATCCTCTGTCTGATGGCCGATGGAGATGCTTCCTTCTGTCCTAGCGCGGTTACGGACATATTTCTCTAGGACTCCCATGAACCTCTCAAAGGGGAACATGTTGTGTAGAAATACGGGCCCCAGAATGACAATCTCGTCGACTAGATGAACTAGGACGTGCGTCATGATATTGAAGAAGGATGGTGGGAACACCAGCTCGAAATTGATAAGACATTGCGCCACATCACTCCTTAGCCTTGCTATGATTTCTAGATCGATCACCTTTTGAGAGATTGCATTGAGGAATGTACATAGCTTCACAATGGCTAATCAGACGTTTTCTAGTAGAAGCCCCACCAATGCAACTGGAAGCAGTTGCGTCATAATCACACGGCAGTCATGACACTTTAGGTTCTGGAACTTTTTCTCTGGCATATTTATTATTCCCTTTATATTCGACAAGAAGCCAGTCGGGACCTTCATACTGAGCGGGCATTCAAAGAAGATTTCCTTCTCTTCTTTGGTAAGAGCGTAGCTGGCAGGACCTTCATACTGCTCTAGAGGCATGTCGTCTTTTGCGTGCAAACGTTGCAGGTCCTCCCGTGCCTCAGGTGTATCTTTTGTCTTCCATACACGCCCAAGAAGCCTAGCAGGTTCACGCAAAGGTTCTTCGTCACGTGCATCACGTCGATTGAAGAGCGGACCTCTAGGACTTTCCAGTAGGGTAGGTCCCAAAATATAGATTTCTTCTTCCACATGGATGCGCGTCCCTCAGCGTCATTCGGAACAGCTAGTCCGCCGGGACCCTTTCCAAAGATTATGTGTAAATCATTGACCATAGCAAGTACATGATCACCGGTACACATGGCGGGCTTCTTCCGGTGATCTGCCTCGCCTTTGAAATGCTTGCCTTTCTTTCGACATTGATGGTTGGTCGGAAGAAATCGACGATGGCCCAGGTACACATTCGTCCTACATTTGTCCAGGTATATACTTTCGATGTCAGCTAAACAGGGTGTGCATGCGTGGTATCCCTTGTTTGTCTGTCCTGAAAGGTTACTGAGAGCGGGCCAATCATTGATGGTTACAAACAGGAACACGTGCCGGTTAAATTCCTCTTGTTTGTGCTCATCCCACACACGTACACTGTTTCCATTCCACAGCTGTAAAAGTTCTTCAACTAATGGCCTTAGGTACACATCAATGTCGTTGCCGGGTTGCTTAGGGCCTTGGATGAGAATTGGCATCATAATGAACTTCCGCTTCATGCACATCCAAGGAGGAAGGTTATACATACATAGAGTCACGGGCCAGGTGCTGTGATTGCTACTCTGCTCCCCGAAAGGATTAATGCCATCCGCACTTAAACCAAACCATACGTTCCTTGGGTCACCTGCAAACTCATCCCAATACTTTCTCTCGATTTTTCTCCACTGCGACCCGTCAGCGGGTGCTCTCAACTTCCCGTCTTTCTTATGGCCCTCTCTGTGACATTGCATCAACTTGGCATGCTCTTCGTTTCTGAACAGATGTTTCAAGCGTGGTATTATAGGAGCATACCACATCACCTTCGCAGGAACCCTCTTCCTGGGGGGCTCGCCGTCAACATCACCAGGGTCATCTCGTCTGATCTTATACCACAATGCACCGCATACCGGGCATGCGTTCAAATCCGCATACGCACCGCGGTAGAGGATGCAGTCATTAGGGCATGCATGTATCTTCTGCACCTCCAATCCTAGAGGGCATACGGCCTTCTTTGTTGCGTACGTACTGTCGGTCAATTCGTTATCCTTTGGAAGCTTCTTCTTCAATATTTTCAGTAGCTTCTCAAATCCTTTGTCAGGCACAGCATTCTCTGCCTTCCACTGCAGTAATTCCAGTACGGTACCGAGCTTTGTGTTGCCATCTTCGCAATTGGGGTACAACCCTTTTTTGTGATCCTCTAACATGCGATCGAACTTCAGCTTCTCCTTTTGACTTTCGCACTGTGTCCTTGCATCGACAATGACCCGGTGGAGATCATCATCGTCGGGCACATCGTCTGGTTCCTCTTGATCTTTAGCAGCTTCCCCCGTTGCAGCATCACGGTATTCAGGGGGCACATAGTTGTCATTGTCCTCTTCTTCTTCATTGTCTTCCATCATAACCCTATTTCTCTATGCTTCGTTCAAAAATTATAATGTGGCATGAAACCCTTATAAAGCAGGTGGGTGTGAAGGATTTTCCGATCAGAGTAAGACTTTGTATTCCCACATATAGGGCATGGACAACACATAAAACCATTCTGCTTGTTTGCCTCAGCCAATTCGAGAAAATTATGCAGGCCCTTAATGTACTGGGAGGTGTGTCTGTCACCGTACATCCATTGTTGGTTCATCTGTGTGCATTATATATAATTATGTGTGTCAAAAGTAAGAAAATTAGACAAGTATCTATCTAAAGTAAGAATTGTTTTTCTTTCAGAAAGAAGATAAGAACAAGAGGCTCACCACAGTGGTGTCGGCGACGAGATCAGCGCGGGCGATCGATGGCGGTGAAGATGGGGATGGGGCGTGACGGACCGCTAAACCTATGCAAATCTCAGGGGAAATGGAGCTTGGAGGTCGAGCTTCGAGAGGAGAAAACTTAAATAGCATGGCTCGGGCATTTCATCGAACACCTCATGTGCATAGGAGGTGAGCTAGAGCACCCAAATGCCCTCCCCTCGCCGGTCAAAAAAATAGAGCAGTGTGGACTGCTCTGCTCGCCGGCGAGGGGGTATATATAGGCAACTCATTTGTCCCGGTTCGTGGCTGGAACCGGGAATATAGGCCGCCCTTCTGTCCCGGTTCTAGGCACGAACCGGGACCAATGGTTGTGGGCCAGGAGCAAGGCCCATTGGTCCCGATTCGTGGCTAGAACCGGGACAAATGGGTCCACATAAACCGGGACAAATGCCTCTCGAGGCCGGGCCGGGCCCCTGGGCGCATGAACCGGGACGTATGCCCCCCATGGGTCCCGGTTCTTGACTGAACCGGGACTGATGGGCTTGGCAGGCTCCAACCAAAGCCATGTTTTCTACTAGTGCTTGATGATGTATGTAATTAGGTAAAATAATTCATCTTAGTAGCAAACAAGGAGGAGATGACGTGATTGAAGAAATTGTGTTTCCATCTTTGCTGTCCCTTTTGAGGTGATGACCACATACATGCAAGTGCTATTTTCATACTTTTGATAGCAGAAAGAAAAATCTATGTGTAATATTGATGTTCATGTGATAATAGGTTGACTCCATTCATATAGTACTGGTGATGGATATTTATTCGAACTATTTGGACTCTTAATTGCATTCGCATCACATCCATATTGGAGCTAAGGTATAAAATGACACCATAATTTTGTTAATATTTTTATATTGATGTATTGTTGTGAATAATGTGCATGCCGCTGCAAATATATTATTTGTAAATAAATGATTGTTATCGTATGATATGAAAAAATTATATAAAGCCGGAAGAAATTAAATGTTTTACTCATATGATATTAAAATGTTATTATCGTACTATTATGTTTAGTGGTTGTTTGGATAGTGAGTAATTACCCTCAGTTTTGTCATAACATGTTGTAAGAAAATTAGTTTTTACTAGTTTTTCCAAAAGCTCAGTTTTTGCAAATTATGAGAACTAGTTTAGGATATTTTTGGGGTAGTTAGAGAAATGCAAATAGAGTTTTAGTTTGTTACGCTCGTAGACGAGTTTGAGAAAAAATAGATCTTTAAATACCAAATATTTGTAACGAAAATACGGTTATTATTTTAGTCGTATGATATGTAAATGTTGTCATCCGTACTAGTACTAAATGTTCAGTTACTAATTATTTGAAATGTAAACATGTGTGTTGGTTAGGTACTATGGAAAATTTAGTAGTGTATTATGGGAAAGTCTTACGCCGCGGTCCTTTCGGGGTGGATGTGTCCTTCTGCGAGTCGACTATAGTTGTAGTGAGAGACATGGTCAATGTGGGTTACGCAATAGTTAGAAGGTGCATCCGAGCGGTGTTTGACCCAGGGATGCAGGGGGAAAATGACAACGGAGGCCTTCGTCATTGACGGAGGAAATGATGGGACAGTTGCCCGTTGGGGTTTGCGGCCTGTCACAGGTGATCGGTCATGGGGGTCGTACATGAGGTTTGCAAGCAATCCCAATAACTCAATGTATTGTCAGCCGATGGTGTATGTGGAGTTCATTTCAGTCACCGATGTTGTCGAATGCAGTAGTAGGGGTGGTGAGGTCGAGTTGGCCATCACATCAGCCCCTAGCGTCGGCCCATCAGAACCGACGGGCAGCCAGCCTGTGTATAACACATGATATTGGTCTGCGGCCGTTGACATGAGCGAACACCTGGAGGGATTGCCGGAGGCGCTAGATGATGATGATGATCATTCTTCTGCGTCTTCGGAGTCAAGCGAAGAAGAAGATGTTCCTCCTTAGAGGGCAGTCGCGGCGGCACTGAAACCTAGGTTTTTATAGGATATGAGCATCACCAATGAATTTCACTCTGCTTCTGGCCTAGGAGCGGGGAGCCTGGAGGTTGGGCAAGTTTTCCCAGACAAGAAGTCTGCTTACCAGGCAATGAGTAGCTATGCAATCGGCATCCACCACCAGCATACAGTGAAGCAGTTTGATAAAACAGAGTTGAAGGTCATATGCATCCACAACGTGAAAGGTTGCCGCGGAAGAGTTCTCGCTAGATTGAAGCCTGGGGTATGCCAGTCATGGCATATCACAAAAATAGTGGAGCATAACTATGAGCAAACTAGGACTCTTTCAAATCACTACAATGTGACAGCAAGATATGTGGCATAGATGATGGAAACGATTGTGAAGGGAAGTCTCAACATTAGTGTTAGGGCTCTGCAAAAAGATGCAGAAGATCAAATTCGCTTCCCTGTCAGCTACAACAAGGCTAGGCGTGTGAAGGAAAATATATTCAAGAACTTGTATGGTACCTATGAGGAGGCCTATTCTTATGCCCCCAGAATGCTTCATCAGATAACAAGTGCTAATAGGGGGACTCAAGTTTGGCGGAGAGAACGTCTAAACCCAATGAACCCGGGTTAGCTAATCCTGGACCGCTTATTCTGGGCATTCGCCCAGACTATACAAGCCTTCAAACACCGTCGCCTAGTATTATCAGTTGATGGTACCTTTCTCACTGGAAAGTACAAGGGCACACTATTGGTGGCGATTGCAGCGGATGCAAATAATCAGCTTCTTCCTATTGCATATGCACTGGTCAAGAGCGAGAACAAAGATAGCTGGTTGTGGTTCCTGAGCTGCGTGAAGATGGGTGTCGTGAAAGAGCGTGAAGGTTTTTGCATCATCTCTGATCGCAACACTGGATTATTAAGCGCTCTTGACACAATTAAGGCATCAACAGAAGAGTGGGGCTGGCCCGATCTAGAGGGAAGGTGGTGCATGAGGAATTTGGCAGCAAACTTTTACTCCAAATTCAAAAACAAGGATTGGTTCAAGTTATTCAAGAGGATGTGCATGCAAAAAACTGAAGCCAAAATGAATGCGGTCTGGGCAGGTATCAATGGTGAGATCGACCGCGCGGCCTTGCCGCAGAGAGAAGAGCAGAGGGGTCATAGGACGCCCATAAATTTGAGCCAGTGGATCGGCGAGAATTGCCCTCATTTGGACAACTAGGCGCAGGATCACGACACCGGGGCTCGGTATGGAATAATGACTAGCAACATGTCAGAGGTGTACAATGGTGTTCTTAAAGGGGTGTGAGCACTGCCTATCACAGCCCTAATTGAAGAAACTTGGAACAGGACCCTGTCATACTTTGCAGACAGGGTCACCGTCGCCAAAGCACAAGTTGAATTGAACAAGCCATGGTCCGAGAAGATGCAAAGACATCTGGATGAGAAAGCGAAGAAGTCCCAAAGTCATGGCTGCCGGAAAGTGGACGCACTTAGGAATAAGTGGGAGGTCAATGTGCGAGCCAAGTACGTTAAGGGTCACCACAAAGGATCAAAAAAGCAAGCTGTCACCCTCGGCCCAACGTCCTGTGAGTGCACTTGTAACAAGCCCAAGCTTGAGGGCTACCCTTGTAGTCATGTTCTCCGGGCGGCTGCTGATCAAAAAATCAATGTCGAGCCATACGTATCGCCACACTTCAACATGTACAAGATGTACAACACTTGGAACGGTGAGTTCTGGGCTTGGGGCATTGATATGAACTACAAAATGTTGTGGTCAGATGGGCCAAAATGGGTTGCGAACGCTGACTTGATGAGAACCGCAAAGGGACGACGTCAGTCTAGGCGTTATCACAATGACATGGACCATAGCCATATGGGAGAACCAAGGCGATGCTGCGTTTGCAGGTGTCCTGGACATTCACACAGAGAATGCCCGTATCGAGCCAACAACACCGCATGATGTTGATATATCTGTACTCGCTACGTCTATTTATATTTCTACTCATTATGTGTACTTATATTAAATTTAAATTTAATCTCTTTGTATTATTGTACTCATGATGTTAACTTCAGATAATTAATGTAAATTGTATCTTTTTGTATTTTTTTAAGTTAATTTTGATTTGTATTTGTGTCTTCCTCATAATTTATATTTGTATGTTTGTGTGCAGGTTATGGCTAAAGTGCCAGTGCTTTTGCAGGGGCCCCATGACGCCGGCCATCGTTGCCACATATTTTTGAACCCAAATACTAAGCATGATTATCGGCCTTTTAGACTTCGAACCATAAAGAAAACATGGCCAATACACAATTCTTTCCTTGCTCACCTTGATGCTTATGGACTACAAGGTTTTGCTAGGCTCACATCATGCTACGACCAATTACGTTCGGACCCATCCCTTTTGACATCCCTTGTTGAACGGTGGAGACCTGGAACCCACACCTTTCACTTTTGTTTTGGGGAGCTTGCACCTACACTGAAAGATGTTTCTATGATCACTGCTCTACCAATTAGAGGTGAGTCGTTAGTCTCTCCACAAGTGTCTCCATCTTGGGCATTAGATATAGCAATCCGTCTTGGGATGGCAATGCCAGAATCACAACATTCTGGTGGCCCTCGGGGCATCCCACTCGTCTGGCTTCGTGATAACTTTCGTATTATATCTAGCTTCGCTGATGAGGAGACGAGAAAAAGACATATGTTTGCGTATTTGTTGTGGCTCATCGGGACTCTGTTTCCAAATTCACACGGGGACGTAGTTCTCCCTGGTCTCATCTACATTGCAGATAATATGGTAGATGAACCTTTACCCGAGCAGCCAAAATACAGCTTCGGTTCTGCCATGCTATCTCATACATATAGAGGCTTGTGTGATGCCACAAAAAAAACCTCTTTCGCACAAAAAGCTCCATTACATTGTGTCGCCTACGAGTTTCTATAGTTGTGGTCCTGGGAATACCTCCCTGTAGGACGACCTCGTTTAGTAAATCATGTACACCCATACGACTTTAGCAAGGGCAGCATTGCAACTATGGCCACCAGGAGGACAAAGGCACGGAAACGTTGGTCTCCAGATATTGCAAAAAATTGTTACCCTATGTACCATGATGTCTACTACACAACCTTCTTCTTGTAGACGTTGTTGGGCCTCCAAGTGCAGAGGTTTGTAGGACAGTAGCAAATTTCCCTCAAGTGGATGACCTAAGGTTTATCAATCCGTAGGAGGCGTAGGATGAAGATGGTCTCTCACAAGCAACCCTGCAACCAAATGACAAAGAGTCTCTTGTGTCCCCAACACACCCAATACAATGGTAAATTGTATAGGTGCACTAGTTCAGCGAAGAGATGATGATACAAGTGGTATATGTATAGTAGATAATGGTTTTTGTAATCTGAAAATATAAAAACAGCAAGGTAACTAATGATAAAAGTGAGCACAAACGGTATTGCAATGCTAGGAAACAAGGCCTAGAGTTCATACTTTCACTAGTGCAAGTTCTCTCAACAATAATAACATAATTGGATCACATAACTATCCCTCAACATGCAACAAAGAGTCACTCCAAAGTCACTAATAGCGGAGAACAAACGAAGAGATTATGGTAGGGTACGAAACCACCTCAAAGTTATTCTTTCCAATCAATCCGTTGAGCTATTCCTATAAGTGTCACAAACAACCCTAGAGTTCGTCCTAGAATAACACATTAAGACACAAATCAACCAAAACCCTAATGTCAACTAGATACTCCAATGTCACCTCAAGTATCCGTGGGTATGATTATACGATATGCATCACACAATATCAGATTCATCTATTCAACCAACACATAGAACCTCAAAGAGTGCCCCAAAGATTCTACCGGAGATTAAAGACGAAAATGTGTGTCAACCCCTATGCATAGGTTCATGGGCGGAACCGCAAGTTGATCACCAAAACATACATCAAGTGGATCAATAGAATACCCCATTGTCACCACGGGTATCCCACGCAAGACATACATCAAGTGTTCTCAAATCCTTAAAGACTCAATCCGATAAGATAACTTCAAAGGGAAAACTCAATCCATTACAAGAGAGTAGAGGGGGAGAAACATCATAAGATCCTACTATAATAGCAAAGCTCGCGATACATCAAGATCGTGACACCTCAAGAACACGAGAGAGACAGAGAGAGATCAAACACATAGCTACTGGTACATACCCTCAGCCCCGAGGGAGAACTACTCCCTCCTCGTCATGGAGAGCACCGGGATAATGAAGATGGCCACCGGAAAGGGATTCCCCCCTCCGGCAGGGTGCCGGAACGGGTCTAGATTGGTTTTCGGTGGCTACGGAGGCTTCTGGCGGCGGAACTCCTGATCTATTGTGCTCCCCGATCGTTTTAGGGTATATGGATATATAGGAGGAAGAAGTACGTCAGGGGAGCCATGAGGGGCCGCGAGGGTGGAGGGCGCGCCTAGGGGGTGGGCGCGCCCCCTACCTCGTGGCTTCCTCGAAGCTTTCTTGACTTGGAATCCAAGTCTCCCGGGTTTCTTTCCTTCCAAAAATAACTTCTCCAGAAGACTTCATTCCGTTTCGACTCCGTTTGATATTCCTTTTCTTCGAAACACTGAAACAAGGAAAAAAACAGGAACTGGCACTGGGCTCTGGGTCAATAGGTTAGTCCCAAAAATAATATAAAAGTGTTTAATAAAGCCCATAAACATCCAAAACACATAATATAATAGCATGGAACAATCAAAAATTATAGATATGTTGGAGACATATCAGCATCGCCAAGCTTAATTCCTGCTCGTTCTCGAGTAGGTAAATGATAAAAACAGAATTTTTGATGTGGAATGCTACTTGGCATAATTTCAATGTAATTATTCTTAATTGTGGTATGAATATTCAGATCCGGAAGATTCAAGATAAAAGTTCATATTGACATAAAAATAATAATACTTCAAGCATACTAACTAAGCAATTATGTCCTCTCAAAATAACATGGCCAAAGAAAGTTCATCCCTACAAAATCGTATAGTTTGGTCATGCTCCATTTTCGTCACACAAGAATGCTCTCATCATGCACAACCCCGATGACAAGCCAAGCAATTGTTTCATACTTTAGTAATCTCAAACTTTATAAACCTTCACGCAATACATGAACGCGAGCCATGGATATAGCACTATGGGTGGAATAGAATATGATGATGGGGGTTATGTGGAGAAGACAAAAAGGAGAAAGTCTCACATCAACGAGGCTAATCAATGAGCTATGGAGATGCCCATCGATTGATGTTAATGCAAGGAGTAGGGATTGCCATGCAACGGATGCACTAGAGCTATAAATGTATGAAAGCTCAACAAAAGAAACTAAGTGGGTGTGCATCCAACTTGCTTGCTCACGAAGACCTAGGGCACTTGAGGAGGCCCGTTGTTGGAATATACAAGCCAAGTTCTATAATGAAAAATTCCCACTAGTATATGAAAGTGACAAAACAAGAGACTCTCTATCATGAAGATTATGGTGCTACTTTGAAGCACAAGTGTGGCAAAGGATAGTAGCATTGTCCCTTCTCTCTTTTTATCTCATTTTTTTTGGGCCTTCTCTTTTTTCTGGCCTTTCTCTTTTTTTGGGCCTTCTCTTTTTTTATGGCCTTTCTCTTTTTTTTATTCCTCACTTGGGACAATGCTCTAGAAAATGATGATCATCACACTTCTATTTATTTACAACTCAATGATTACAACTCGATACTAGAACAAAGTATGACTCTATATGAATGCCTTCGGCGGTGTACCGGGATTGCGATGAATCAAGAGTGACATGTATGAAAAATTATGAATGGTGGCTTTCCCACAAATACGATGTCAACTACATGATCATGCAAAGCAATATGACAATGATGATGCATGTCATAATAAACGGAACGGTGGAAAGTTGCATGGCAATATATCTCGGAATGGCTATGGAAATGCCATAATAGGTAGGTATGGTGGCTGTTTTGAGGAAGATATAAGGAGGTTTATGTGTGATAGAGCGTATCATATCACGGGGTTTGGATGCACCAGCGAAGTTTGCACCAACTCTCAATGTGAGAAAGGGCAATGCACGGTACCGAAGAGGCTAGCAATGATGGAAGGGTGAGAGTGTGTATAATCCATGGACTCAACATTAGTCATAAATAACTCACATACTTATTGCAAAAATCTACAAGTCATCAAAAACCAAGCATTACGCGCATGCTCCTAGGGGGATAGATTGGTAGGAAAAGACCATCGCTCGTCCCCGACCGCCACTCATAAGGAGGACAATCAAAGAACACCTCATGTTTCAAATTTGTTACATAATGTTTACCATACGTGCATGCTATGGGACTTGCAAACTTCAACACAAGCATTTCTCAAATTCACAACTACTCAACTAGCACAACTTTGATATCACTACCTCCATGTCTCAAAACAATCATCAAGCATCAAACTTCTCTTAGTATTCAACACACTCATAAGAAAGTTTTTACTAGTCTTGAATACCTAGCATATTAGGATTAAGCACATTACCATGTTGTTTAAGACTCTCAAAATAATCTAAGTGAAGCATGAGAGTTCATCTATTTCTATAAAATAAAACCACCATCATGCTCTAAAAAGATATAAGTGAAGCACTAGAGCAAATGACAAACTGCTGCGAAAGATATAAGTGAAGATCAGTGAATAGTCGAATAATTATGCAACTATGTGAAGACTCTCTAACATTTAAGAATTTCAGATCTTGGTATTTTATTCAAATAGAAAGCAAAACTAAATAAAATAAATTGACTCTCCAAGCAAAACACATATCATGTGGTGAATAAAAATATAGCTCCAAGTAAAGTTATCGATGAACGAAGACGAAAGAGGGGATGCCTTCCGGGGCATCCCCAAGCTTAGGCTTTTGGTTGTCCTTGAATATTTCCTTGGGGTGACATGGGAATCCCCAAGCTTAGGCTCTTGCCACTCCTTATTCCATAATCCATCGAATCTTTACCCAAAACTTGAAAACTTCATAACACAAAACTTGACAGAAAACTCGTAAGCTCCGTTAGCGAAAGAAAAGAAAACACCACTTCAAGGTACTGTAATGAACTCATTATTTATTTATATTGGTGTTAAACCTACTGTATTCCAACTTATCTATGGTTTATAAACTCTTTTACTAGCCATAGATTCATTAAAATAAGCAAACAACACACGAAAAACAGAATCGGTCAAAAAACAGAACAGTCTGTAGTAATCTGGATCCAACGTATACTTATGGAACTCATAAAATTCTCAAATAAATTGGTGGACCTGAGTAATTTATCTATTAATCATCTGCAAAAAGAATTAACTAAATATAACTCTTCAATAAAAAATGGCAGCAAATCTCGTGAGCGCTAAAGTTTCTGTTTTTTACAGCATGATCATAAAGACTTCACCCAAGTCTTCCCAAAGGTTCTACTTGGCACAAACACTAATTAAAACATAAAACCACATCTAAACGGAGGCTATATAAATTATTTATTACTAAACATGAGCAAAAAGTAAAGAACAAGAATAGAGTTGGGTTGCCTCCCAACAAGCGCTATCGTTTAACGCCCCTAGCTAGGCATGATGATTTCAATGATGCTCACATAAAAGATAAGAATTGTAACATAAAGAGAGCATCATGAAGAATATGACTAGCACATTTAAGTCTAACCCTCTTCCTATGCATAGGGATTTTGTGAGCAAACAACTTATGGGAACAATAATCAACTAGCATAGGAAGGCAAAACAAGCATAACTTCAAGATTTTCAACACATAGAGAGGAAACTTGATATTATTGCAATTCCTACAAGCGTATATTCCTCCCTCATAATAATTTTCAGTAGCATCATGAATGAATTCAACAATATAACTATCACATAAAGCATTACTTTCATGATCTACAAGCATGCAAAATTTACTACTCTCCACATAAGCAAAATTCTTCTCATGAATAGTAGTGGGAGCAAACTCAACAAAATAACTATCATGTGATTGAAAATTAAGATCAAGATGACAAGTTTCATTGTTATCATTATTATTTAAAGCATACGTGTCATCACAATAATCATCATAGATAGGAGGCATGCTTTCATCATAATAAATTTGCACATCAAAACTTGAGGGAGAGAAAATATCATCTTCATCAAACATAGCTTCCCCAAACTTGTGGCTTTGCATATCATTAGCATCATGGATATTCAAGAAATTCATACTAACAACATTGCAATCATGCTCATCATTCAAATATTTAGTGCCACACATTCTAATGCATTCTTCTTCTAACACTTTGGCACAATTTTCTTTTCCATCATACTCACGAAAGATATTAAAAAGATGAAGCGTATGAGGCAAACTCAATTCCATATTTTTTGTAGTTTTCTTTTATAAATTAAACTAGTGCTAAAACAAGAAACAAAAAGATTCAATTGCAAGATCTAAAGATATACCTTCAAGCACTCACCTCCCCGGCAACGGCGCCAGAAAAGAGCTTGATGTCTACTACACAACCTTCTTCTTGTAGACGTTGTTGGGCCTCCAAGTGCAGAGGTTTGTAGGACAGTAGAAAATTTCCCTCAAGTGGATGACCTAAGGTTTATCAATCCGTAGGAGGCGTAGGATGAAGATGGTCACACTCAAGCAACCCTGCAACCAAATAACAAAGAGTCTCTTGTGTCCCCAACACACCCAATACAATGGTAAATTGTATAGGTGCACTAGTTCGGCGAAGAGATGATGATACAAGTGGTATATGGATAGTAGATAATGGTTTTTGTAATCTGAAAATTTAAAAATAGTAAGGTAACTAATGATAAAAGTGAGCACAAACGGTATTGCAATGCTAGGAAGCAAGGCCTAGGGTTCATACTTTCACTAGTGCAAGTTCTCTCAACAATAATAACATAATTGGATCACATAACTATCCCTCAACATGCAACAAAGAGTCACTCCAAAGTCACTAATAGCGGAGAACAAACGAAGAGATTATGGTAGGGTATGAAACCACCTCAAAGTTATTCTTTCCAATCAATCCGTTGGGCTATTCCTATAAGTGTCACAAACAGCCCTAGAGTTTGTACTAGAATAACACCTTAAGACACAAATCAACCAAAACCCTAATGTCACCTAGATACTCCAATGTCACCTCAAGTATCCGTGGGTATGATTATACGATATGCATCACACAATCTCAGATTCATCTATTCAACCAACACATAGAACCTCAAAGAGTGCCCCAAAGATTCTACTGTAGAGTCAAGACGAAAACGTGTGCCAACCCCTATGCATAGGTTCATGGGCGGAACCCACAAGTTGATCACCAAAACATACATCAAATGGATCAATAGAATACCCCATTGTCACCACGGGTATCCCACGCAAGACATACATCAAATGTTCTCAAATCCTTAAAAACTAAATCCGATAAGATAACTTCAAAGGGAAAACTCAATCCATTACAAGAGAGTAGAGGGGGAGAAACATCATAAGATCCAACTATAATAGCAAAGCTCGCGATACATCAAGATCGTGACACCTCAAGAACACGAGAGAGAGAGATCAAACACATAGCTACTGGTACATACCCTCAGCCTTGAGGGAGAACTACTCCCTCCTCGTCATGGAGAGCACCGGGATGATGAAGATGGCCACCGGAGAGGGATTCCCCTCCGGCAGGGTGCCGGAACGGGTCTAGATTGGTTTTCGGTGGCTACGGAGGCTTCTGGCGGTGGAACTCCCGATCTATTGTGCTCCCCGATCGTTTTAGGGTATATGGATATATATATAGGAGGAAGAAGTACACCAGGGGAGCCACGAGGGGCCCACGAGGGTGGAGGGCGCGCCCAGGGGGGCTGGGCGCGCCCCCTACCTCGTGGCTTCCTCGAAGCTTTCTTGACGTGGACTCCAAGTCTCCCGGGTTGCTTTCCTTCTAAAAATAACTTCTCCAGAAGGTTTCATTCCGTTTCGACTCCGTTTGATATTCCTTTTCTTCGAAACACTGAAACAAGGGAAAAAACAGGAACTGGCACTGGGCTCTGGGTCAATAGGTTAGTCCCAAAAATAATATAAAAGTGTTTAATAAAGCCCATAAACATCCAAAACACATAATATAATAGCATGGAACAATCAAAAATTATAGATATGTTGGAGACGTATCATACCACCAGCAGTTTGAGATACTTGATGAGGCAGAAGTCACTTGGAACCTGTGGACTCAGGACTAGATAGAAATGGTCTTTGATGTTCGACCCATCACAGCAGGCATCTTGAGCGATAGTGCATTCTGGCTGACTCGCTGCAACTTATTGTTCCTATGGTGTGTTGAGCCTTACAATCCAGAGCGTGTAATGAGACAGTTCGGTCTCTATCAAGAGATTCCACCACCTTTTTCAAGACATATCAATGAGGAAACCCATAAGTAAGATTCCACCTCCCTAAATAGTTAGTGTCTTTTTTAATTTACTGAACTCACACTTTGTTACATAATTTGCAGGCTAACCAATATGGGCAGGGGTTGGAGTTTATACGATTGGAGAGAACACAACATTCAATGGGTACACAGGTGGGAAAATGAAGCGTTAGCAGATATAGTGCATCAACATAGGTATATTTTATTTACATTATTTTATTACAATGATCATACGATGCGTGAAGATGCTTTGCTTTGATCACAATGTTTTATGTAATAATTTAATTTTGCAGACCGTACGAAGGAAGTACAAATCAAGCGTACAAGCAGTGGTACTGCATCAACACACATACTAGCCTGGCCAGTCAGCCAGCTACTATACCAACAGATTTCACACAGGAGGAGCAGGCGCATAGACGTATTGAGCTGCATGCAGCTTACTATCGTGACCAGATGGTAATCACTTGTAACTTTTTTAGGTCCATCATTTCATAATCATTTGAACCAAATAACATCCAAATATTGTTCAGCTTGAAAGTTGCAACGAAGTAGGGCAGATGGTTGCGGAAAGCATGCCGGCCCAGGGCTCAGCTCGTAAGTCATTCCAGAAATGTTTTCAAGAATACATGGCAACAAAGTTCAGCTACGATAGAGGCGACGACGTTGTCACTGGAGCGTACAACATGCCGGTAGCGAGGTCAGCCAGACCAACTGCGGCTCCATCGTCCAGACCGAGCAAGGTGCGTACGAGCCATGGGCAGTGGGGGAGGGTCCGAGTACTAGAACGACATTGCCACGACATGACTCATCTCTGCCACAGCATCGCTCTTCTTTGGTGCAGCTTTGTCAGGGGCAGACATCTCAAGACCAAGTCACGGGCTTGGATTCGATGCCCGAGCAGACTCTTTCCCCTAACCCATATGCGTTCACTGGATATGACGCATACACCCAAGGTGAGGGATCTCAGTCGTATCTCTCCACGCGAGGGATCTCCATGCCCGAGGAGACTCGTGTACCAGATTTAAACCAGTACCACGTACAATGGTCAGACAGTACAGGCGAGGGATCTGATCAGGTAGTCATGTTTACATTTTAATGCATTTACAATGATATCATGTATTATCCTCTAAGAGTTTCTTTACAATGTTTCTATGTGCAGAACATACCTGATGTTAATTGGGACGATGAGAAAACCCAATGTGGCCTCAACACAGGCCTCCGGGGAGCATCACATGATCATGGCGACACGGTTACATCATTATTTATAGAGTTTTTCGGAGGGGACGTTATTGATCGATCTTTTATCCCCGCGGAGTCACAACCATATGCCTACAATTATGCTTCAGGTTCACAACAAGGGCTCCCGACTCCACCACCTACGCAGGAGTCGCAGACACATGAAGCCGAATTGGAGTACGGCCGCGGTCTTCGTGTAACTCGGCCACCTAATCGCTTGTCGCTTTCCGATCGTAAGGAAAGACCAGGTGGTTGTCGTAAACTAGGGTGATTCATCTATCCACGTGCGCGACCCATTGTATCTACATATGTTAGTATCAGACTTTCCGATTTAAACATCTATGTATGATGAAATAAAAAATGCACCAGTCAGGAACAATTTTTCCCACCTATATCTCCCTCCATACTATCCCGCTTCACTCTTCGGCTTATGTTCGGCCGAAATGATTTTTTTAACTTTGGCTAATGAATATTGTGCAACCATTGCCCATCTTAGACATTAAAAAAAAATATTTTTGCGCAACCCTTTCCCCTCAATGTTTTCCCGCCAACGCTTTCCCTCCATATGTTCCCGCCACCCGTTTGCCGCCAACCCCTTCCCGCCACCCATTCCCGCCATATGTTCCCGCCAACCCTTTCCTGCCATACCGCAGTCATTCTTTCCCGCCATTTTCTCCTCTCTACCTATAAAACCCCCTTCAGACGAAGGTGGATAAGCATTTGAGTGTAGTGTAGTTGAGATGTCCCATTATCCTTTCGATCGTAGTTTTCATCCTGGGATGAGCAGGACTCTTCTAAGGCTAGCTACCGATTTCAGGATGGACAATAGGATAGTTCCATGGGACGAACTCACCGGTAGTGACACCATAATGAATGAGTTGGCTCACGAATTACGTAGGTCTGGGTGGCCCGAAGGACCTATGAGGAGGTACGTAAAGAACTTCTTAGGTTGCATGCAAGGTGGAAGAAGGTAGTGGAGCCGAAGAGTGAAAATTTCAGAAGGACTGCAGAAAAGCATCCATTTTTATGGACTAAGGAGAGCGAGGACGAAGATGATATCTTCATGCCGCCGCTTTCGGGTTCTGTATCATCAAAGAGCAAGAGTTCTACATCGTCCAAGGGCAAGAGTACTGCATCCTCAAAGGGCAAGAGTTCTGCATCGTCCAAGGGTAAGAGTTCTGCATCCTCGAAGGGCAAGAGTTCTGCATCGATGGAGGATGACGATGATGCCTTCATATAGTTTTTTAGCTGTATTCCAGTTCTACCATTTAATTCAGATGTACTTGCCTTATTAGTTTGTACTTTCTTATTGTAGGGCATTATGTTCTATCTTAATTTCATTTTGTAGTTGTTGCACGATGTTCGATAATTATGTTCTAAAACTATATTTGTTTTTCATTACGACACGATACAACTGAAAATAAGATACATCGTACTACTGAAATGAAGCTACATTTAACTACTGAAATAAAGCTACATTAAATTGCAGAAATTAAGATACAAACGATTGCGAAATTTAATATACTACCACAGGAATCTACTGAGTCCAGCGTGGATATTTTCCTTTTCCATCGCCAGCTTCTTCTGCTGCCTTGGCCTCACGAGCATGGATTCCCGCCCGTGGAAATGAGCGTCGTCGCGTGGGAATCCTGGTTGTTTGCCACAGCACAGGCTGTCGGGCCGCATGCGTGGGAATCGTCATGTGAGAATCAATCATCGCAGTCTGCAACAGGGACGTTGTCGCGCGTGCAGCAGCAATAGAGGTGCCGCCTACAGGTTCCCGCGGCATGTGATTAATTCCCGCAGTGCCGTCGCATCCGCTGAGGCAAAAGAAGCAAAAGCCGGAGTGATTCCCGGGCAGCAGCAGGGCATCAGCGTTGTCACTCATTATATTCCCGCCCATGAAATTCGTCTTCCTCCGCGCGTGGGAATCAGCCCAGTCTGCAACAGCCACATCTTTTTTACCTCATTCGCCCGTGAAATTCGTCGTCGTCGCGCGCGTGGGAATCATCCCAGTTTGCAATAGGACAGGCTGTCGGGCCACACGCAGCACAAAACAGTGTGGCTGCCTACTGCGGTGGCGGCATGGCCCGTAGTCTCATCGCACGTGCAACTGTACCTGTCGGCCTGGGCGCGACATGGGCAACAGAGGCCGCCTCACCCAGTGGCGGCAGGGCCCACCTAGCCTCGCCCGTTCCGTCCTAGCTCGGGGCACTGTACGAGAAACGTTTTACCCGGGCGGCCGCCTCCTAGCATGGCGGCAGGTCCGGCCACCTCTAGGCGTGGCGGCAGGTGCCACGTGTCGCCTGCCGCGCCTGCCGCCACTAGTTAGGGGGTCCTTTTTGCCAATGTTTTTGATGAGTGGTCCTTTTTGGTAATTTTGTTGGTCAGGGGATCCTTTTGGACAAAAAATCGGCGCCGACGAGTGCAGTTGGGTTTTTACCCTACTGTGTATAGTCAAAAAGAAGGGCGCCGGCGAGGGAGAGTCGCTTGACATTGACAGCTCACGGGACCCTCGCGTAGCAGGAGGCGCCGGTGCGGCGAGAGGGGCTAAGCGGTTCAGCAAGGAATAGCTCGTGCGACCGCGACGTGTGAGGCGACTTCACGTGGTGCGGGAGCTAACTGGTTCGGTATCGGCAGCATTCAAGACTGCAAGTCGCAAGGTTTGGCCCCTTTCAAACTACTTGTTCACGTGGTTCTCTCCTTCACTTGAGTATCGAGGCAGCCATGTGTGTTGCTTCCATTGTTCGGGAGATGATTCGGTGTGGAGGTGTGGAGAAGACGTGGGGAGAGCAAGGGGGATTGGTACACGAGAAATTTTTTCCCCATCAAATTAGTTCGGCGGTTCGGCGTGTACTGGGAATTGTAGAAAGGATTGAGAGGTAATTATGGACACTGTGTTTGAATCACTGGGGCAATTTTCGCAGGCAATAATAGATAGACAATTATGATTATCAGTTTGTTTAGGAATTGTCGAATTGGGACATAGCAGTATCCTGCATCAATTATCCTGAATGTTGTCTCAAAAGATGAGTTTAGAAGCATATGCCATACTCTATTTGAAAGTTCAGAGTTGTATTTTTTTCTCAAAGAATTGATTTGCTGTAGCAAGGGAAATCAAAGATGGATGGAAAGGACATGATTCAGCGGTGGTGGTCTGGGTTTTGTGGTTTCACGTCTTGGCGTTTTGCATCCGCAGCTGCGGTTTCCGACGAGGTTCCAGTCGTCGTGGATGTGATGGGTAGATGGGGCATAGGGATGAATTTCTTGCTTTGGTCCTAGCGTGTGTTGCGTCGGGACTACCGGATGAGATTCTAGGTGGTGATGCAGCCTATGTTTTTCTTTGACAGATCTGGGTAGCTGCACGGAGAGTATTACTTAGTTGGCTAGTTAGATTATGTAGTTGCACAGGAACGGTAGAGAAGTTGACTGCATTGCATAAAAGCATGTTCATGCACTCTGGGTGTTTCTGCACACACATATACTCAGCTGGTCTGCAATGTAGTCTAGTTGCACACGCATTGATGTTTAGTTGGTAGGACTAGTTGCACGCACATATGCTTAGTTGGCCTGCAATGTAGTCTAGTTACACAGACATTGATGTTTAGTTGGCAGGACTAGTTGCACACATATGCTCAGTTGGCCTGCAATGTAGTGTAGTTGCACATACATTAATGTTTAGTTGGCAGGACTTGTTGCACACACACACATATGCTCATTTGGCCTGCAATGTAGTCTAGTTGCACACATATTGATATTTAATTGGCAAGACTAGTTGTACACACATATACTCAATTGGCGCGCCATGAGGATGCAAAGTTGTTGTCACGCGCTGTGATAGGATGCAGAGGGGCGGCGGGAGGATGCAGAGTTGCTGCCACGCGTGGTGACAACTGTGAGGAACCGCGTATGGCAACAACGGTTGCTCGGGGTTGCTGCCGGAATGGATCACAGGGGTGCGCGATGCTTCGTTTCTACAATTGCACGGGACTCAAACGAAGTGCTAGTCCTCACGGAATTGACTACATTGCATATAGGCTAGTCGTTTTGCTTTAGGTGTCCAATTTTAGTTGTTTTTAGACAGGTTTGGTGAAGTTGCACGCAGAGCAGTACATAGTTGGCTAGTCAGGTTCTTTAGTTGCACATGAACCTCTAGGTAGTCGGCTACACTTCACAAAGCATGTTCAGTCCGGAGTGTATTTTTTGCACATGCATGTATGCTCAGTTGGCTTGCATTGCCCTCAAATTGCACACAATGTTTTTGTAGTTGCATACCACACGGATGCTTAGTTGGTTTGCTCTCATTGTTAACTGAATAATCAATGAAATTTTGCCGGTTATATGATACGCCTGCCACCGATGATGATTTTTGCATTTTTGTTGTATTGCTACATGATTTGGTTCTTGTTTTTTGTGGTTGTAACTAAATTCCTCTAGTGATCTGGTTAAATTATGTAGAATTTGCATAGCAGAGGCTGCTTATGGGTAATTCACACAAGCCATTGCCAATATTTTGATTTCTCTTTCGATTTTTCTATACATGATTTTGTATCAGTGGTAGGCTTGCATAACTAATGCTTGAAATAGCAGGGCATTGTAAGAGAGATGCATGGCATGATATTTCAATTCCTGCAGTTTATCCAATATGGTCATTTTTGTAGTACTAGTTGGCCATTGTAGCATCCCTACATGGATATGAGTATGAGGAAGTTGCACGATACGGCCATACTTAGTTCGCAGTTTAATTATCTTGTTTTCTTCATTCACATTTTTTGTTGGCATCTCTAGCAATTGTAGTTGCACACTAACCTCATAGTAGTTGGCTCCATATATCATGTAAGTTTCTTTCATACGCGAAACTGATTCAAGTTGGCACCCCTATAGTTCGTAGTTGCACATGAACCTTATAGTAGTTGGCATCCATATAAGGCATAGCTGCACATGAACCTGATAGTTTGTCATCTTTTAAAATTCACTATTTCAATTAGACATACCTAACAAGTTTCTTGTCTTAATTATTTCAATTAGAGGTGTGTGTAAGTAATTTTCCCCATCCAACCAATGGCATGGGATAGCAATCTAATCGCCATAGTTGTTAAGATGAACTTGAAGGGGTATGGTGTGTTTGTCAAGCTGCAAATGAGTAGACCTTTTTTCTCGCCTTCTTTTGTTTTTGAATACATCTCCATCTTTTTACTTGCACATGTTTGTTTTGGTAGTTGCACAACTAGGCATACCAGTCCGGCACAACAACACATTACCCATGGTAGTTGCACAGAGGCTTGTATCTTTTTCTCTCAAAGGTAGTGGAAGAGGGAACAAACAAACAAATCAGCATGAGTTTGAAATAAACAATTCAAATTTTGGCAACACGTGGGTCTAATCAGTTGCACAGATGCACCCACAAGTGCACAAATAACACATATGATGTGTTTTTTTGCTGTTATATTACATTTTTGCTTCGGTTTTCAAGCTTTTTACACATGTCCTATTCCAGCTGACACAATATAGACACAAATCTGAAAGTACTTTTATTCAAGTCAAACATCCAAACTATTTTTGTTAGTTGCACAATTCTTTTTTAAGTTGCACATAAGGAAACCATAAGTTGCACACCACAAATCTATCTAGTTCCAATATGTTGTCAGGTTTGCCGCCACATACATTTTTTTTCTATTTTTCAGTAGTTTCACATAGGGGGTTCTTCCAATTTTGGCCAAGATGACATACAACATGCGGTCCCATGTCTTCTCATGAATTTTTTTGTTTTTTCATGCATCAACAATCTTACAACTAGTAACACGTCTTCTTTTTGTTTTGTTTTTGTCTGCCAACCGGGAGCTGGATGGATGAGTTTTTAACAAACAAATTTTGCACAGAAGAAGTGATCACTAAGAAGCAATCTGCTACTTTGTCCTTTTCAGTTTTTTAGCCATTGTTTGCCTTCTGAACTAAAACATGACTACATTATACTCCCTCCGTTCCAAATTACTCGTCGTGGTTTTAGTTCAAATTTGAACTAAAACCACGACGAGTAATTTGGAACGGGGGGATTAGATATATCTAGTAGACTAGGTGCAACAAGCCAGAACATATGGCCTATATATGTTACATTTTTTTATTTTTAAGCAGGATGTTCATTTGTTTCGTGTGTGTGTGCGGGCGGGCGGGCATGCGCGTGCGCGTGCAATATGAAACAAAAGTTGGCTGGATTACCAAAGTTGCACAATATGCAACCTCAGGAACTTGTGCAAAAACACACATACAACCCCAGGAACACACAATGTGTTTGCACAAGTTTGGGTGAACCATTTGTGGAGCGGTTGTAGTCAACATGAAGATGAATTGGAGAAGTTGAATTCAAGGTGGAGAAGAAGAAGAGGAACATGTCACCTTGCTTCCTCCTTTTTTCAAGTTGAAGACCTACAGCAGCCTGGTATGTCCCACTTCTTTCCTTCTCTTTTCCACCTCAAAAACTGCATAGCTAATATCTTCTTGGTCTTCACCTTGACAGATCTTCCCTGAAAGCTCATGAGATAGAGAAGGCTCCCATGGCGTGTTCCTGGTTGCTTCTTTTGAGGAGAAGAAAATGGTGAGCGAAGCAGTAGGAGATGACTGGTGAAATCAGGAAGAAGGAAGAGAAAGGGAGGGAGGCGGAATCACGTGGGTTCAGAACTGGAGTGGGGCGCTGGGGACTGATGTTTTTTGTGCGGTGGGGTTGTCCTTTCCCTTTCTTTCCTTCTTCGGATTGGGTGGGGACAAAAACTTACTATATTTAGGAGGCCGCTCGGGACCGCTAGGGAGTCAACGGCCGCTCCCTAGATGCGTCCTATATATTTTCCGAGTTTGCTAGTAGTAGTACCTATAAATACAGCTTCAATCTTATATAAGTAGTGCATACACATGTTATATCTTCTGTGTTTACAGTTAACCTGCAGACTCAGTTATTCTACCACCATTCTCAACAAAAATATGATCCAAATAGCACTGGTTACACATCACCAAAGAATAAGAGCAAAATGACAGCATCCACCAACAGTTTCCAGAAAAAATAGTCCTTGATGCCCATCTCCGTTCGATCTAGCTGTTGACGACGGCGCAATGCTTCCTGATCTCCCCCTGAGAGCCGGTCTTGACCTGCACGGCGCCCAGCCTCGCCATGGACCGCGCGAACACCTGGAAGAACACCTCCGGCGGGCTTGACACGACGCCGGCGATGTCGGCCCGCGCCGCGGGGTCGGTGACCAGCGCGGCGTCGGACCGGAACAGGGCCCTGTGCTTGAGCACAGTGTGGTAGTAGCCGAGGTCGAACGTCAGGAAGCTGCCGGGGTCCATCTCCACCGCAGCGTCGCGGCCGCCCATCCTGCACTTGCGCTGCCGCAGGTTGGCGGCGTAGGCGGCGTCGAGGGGCGGGACGGTCCCGGTGCCGTTGCCGGCGGTGGGGTAGCTGTAGAGGCGGTCCGCGAAGGACGAGCAGTGGGCGATGCCGATGGTGTGCGCACCTGCACGGTTGCACCCCAGGCCCGATTCAGAGATACGTTCAACCATGCAAGAATTCAGTGTTTGTTTCTCTGTAATTTTTCCTTTTCATGTACTCGCTAAACTGAACTTCAGTGGGCTTATATTGCAACATTATTTTTGAAGAACTTTTTTTTTGGTAAAGTTAGTGTGGGAAAAAGAGATGGTTTCTGTTGGATTCTCAGCACATCATTGGTAATTGGTAAAGTCTAGTTCGACACATGCAGTTTCCTACATGGTTCGGAAAAAAAGTCTAGCTCGATGGTTGGGGCAAAATGCTAAAGTACGGAATAGGAGACGGGATATAAAGCAAAGGCTATTATCGGTTTGGACTTGATTGACAACACAGGTGAAGTAGACATGTAAGCATAAGCATGAGCTTGCCATCGTCAGAAATGGATGCCGTTCATAAAGCAAGCATCAGTGACTCCAATGGCTTCCAAAACTAGAGGAAGCAAAACGATGGGTTTACATTTTACTGAAGTCTGGAAAGTGACTGATTCGGTGTGGCAGCTGGTGCTCAGAAACTACGGTTGTTGGTGAAGGAATATCAGCCCATCTGGCTTGAGGCCGACAGATAAAGCAACGATTCTTCGTGCTGCTTTGCGATGCCCGATCGGCACACAAAGAATGGGCGATAACTGACAGCCTTTCGTCGTGTCGGTGGCTACCGCTTCTCGGATAATTTGGGGTGTTTGCCTCTGTTCAATCTTTTTAGCAGATGTTTAGTTTAGTAATCCGTGCGATCAGACTACGTACTACATGCATGCAGAGCTGGTTGGTTAGTGTAAGTGGCATGTGATTGTTAAGCTGGTGTAGTGTGTGTATGCTGGGGACGGACCTGACAGCCAGACGAGGTCGCGCACGTCGAGGCCCTTGCCGGCGAAGAGGGCGACGAGCTGAGGGAAGGTCATGGACGGCGACGGCAGCTCGCGGACCGCCTCCTGCATGGTCGACACCGTGCCGTCCCTCCTCCCCGTCGGCACGCGCCACGACGGCCCGCCCTGCACCGGAGACCATGTACACGTCAGTGGCGGCTACGGACAGATGACCAGATGGCGTACGTGAGCTGGGCTAAGCGCGGCGTACAATGGCGGCGACGGCGTCCCGGGCGGCGAGCGCGAGGACGTCGGCGCAGGAGACGACGCCGGGGCAGGCCTCCTCGACGAGGCCCTTGACGCGGTCGATGAGGTCGAACCCCCGCAGCGTCAGGTTCGGCGGCGCGTCCTTCTCCGCCGCGCCGGCGGCGGTGGAGTTGAGCAGGATGGAGCCGTCGCAGCCCTGCATGCATGCACCGACGCGGCGGTAAGTAAATTTGCGTGCAGCATTTGCGTTGAGTAACCCGCACGTATGGAATGGTCGTATGCACGTGCGTGCGTACCCTGACGAAGCAGTCGTGGTAGTGCGTCCGGAGCAGCGCGGGCGCGACGGTGGGCACGCGCCGGACGTGCAGCCGGACGTAGTCGCCCACGATCCGCTCCGCCGCCGGGCAGCTCTTGGCGTAGAACCCCATCCTCAGCTGCTGCGGCTGCTGCCGCCGCCCGCCGCGCACGCCGGCCGCGCCTGCGCCGGCACCGACGAGCATAACGGCCACGGCCATGGCACCGACGAGGAGCATCACCGGCAACGGCACGGCGGCGGCCATGGCGCGTCTGCCTGGTGATCGCCGCTCACTCTGTTCGCTGGTACTCTGGTCGACTCTCTGAAGTGGTATGTAGCAACAGAGGTGCAGTAGAGTAGAGCAGGGTCGGTATGCCGGTCGACGCTCGACTTGGGCTGCGTTATATACGCATGGCAGTGGAGGCAGCAGTACATCTGCGGGTATCGTTGTGTAGGCCCCTGGCTTACTTGGGAGTGAAACCAGCGGCGTGAGGCCAAGCGTGGCGGCACTGTGCATTGCTACACATGCACTCGAGCCAATGAGATGCCAACCTCTTTTTATCTCTTATAATTTCTTTTCGAGAAAACCACAACTCGCACATTGGCTCACACGACGCATGTTGCACAACTTGCACAGCTTAATAATTTGGATTTGGATGCGCCTCGTTATCATTATTATTATTATTTTAACATGGTACAATCGAAATCGCTCACATACACGAGCATACTACATTCACCCTATAAACGCACGCACGCTCACCCCACTTCTATAAGCATCACGCTCACCCTACCTCTATAAGCATCTTCGAGAGACTTAGCCGGCATAGAGAAGCTATCACAGGCGCCTCGTCTCCTCCGACTGAACAAACATCACCGAAAAGTTTGAAATAAATCAAAAAAAATGCGAGCATCAATGAAAATCTAAGACTTGAACCTTGATAGGCTGGTGATACCACTATCCTCCTAGCCGTCCGACTATAGATTGGTTTGCGCCACATTATCATTACTGTATGGTTTATCCTAACCTTGGAATACAAGGAAATTCGAACTTGCCTCCATAGCAGGGGGTTGGAACAAACCTCGGAGCAATGTCTACTAACCATCCAAATCACGATTCTCGTATAATGTATTTAGATTAGAAAATTTAATTTAATATGCTCAAATTATTCAAGATCACACACACTGAAGCTAAGCATCAACTCCTGCAATCGCCGCACGCCTAGAGCGGCCAGCCATCCTAAACACAGCGAAAGCTACTCCCTCCATACCAAAATGTTATATGTATTCTGTTTTCGTTACGACAATTCTTTCATTAACAACCTTTCTACGAGAACTTGGTTCATGTTTATCGAAGATTGATGCAACATTAGCTTCATTATTTAAACATGGACGCATATTGCATGCAATTCTGAATTTCTATCTTTCACATGACAGCTTTGCTACTGAGACTTCGTTATGTCTCAGTCGATGCTATATTCCGTAGATCATGCATTGAGATCCGTACATGTTTTTTTCTTTTTCTTTCTTATATATATGTCACTTGACTAAGACCTAGCCACACCCTTCACATAATAATCGAGTGACTGTTGGTCAAAAACTTTGCCTTAATTCACTAAAAATATGATTGATCAATTGTGATCGTGTAAATTAAGGACCCCTTTGAAGACCAAGATATTTTTGTGGCTATGCTTGAAAACAGGTGTTGACCTTCCTTGGTCATAAGGAAGCAGTTGATGACCTGTCGTTTGGTTGTACTCTAGCCCAACTGATTTTGCCGGTGGTGATGTGTGCTTTGATCTCTCTAGACCCCCTGATATAGAGTTGGAACGACCTTGAAATCAAGGTTTTTTTTATGCTTTTTGTTTTGTTTTTGGCATCTGTATCAATCTTAACGGGTAGAACATTTTGCGGAAAGAAGAAGAAATCTTGAGGAAGGTATGTCGAAGATCAAGATGGTGGTTCGCGAGCCATACGCTCCCTTACCTGGCCTGTGCCTTGCTTGGTTTTTTTTCTGAAACGGAGGTAAAAGATTTGTCTCATCAATTAATTAAGCAGAAGAGAATTACCTGGCCTGTGCCTTGCTCGGTTTTGATTCCCTGCCCGTGATCAAGGGGAAGCATGCATGCGGGCGCACAGTGGTGGCGCACCGAAGGCGCCGCGTGCGATCCGAGGCAGTTTCTAGAGGATGGGGCTTGCCTGCTCTGCCCCCGTACTTCCATCCGTGCTCCGCGCACGTCCTTCCGCATCGAACGGTTTTCGTTTTTTTCTCTCCGTGGCTCTTTCCTTCGAAGAAATAATTCACAAACAACCATGTATTCTGTGTCCTTCCCATACCCGTACGCACATATCTCATCACATCTGATTATATACCCGATGGATTCCACGGTGTGGTAGCAGCGGCTCCTAGTCTCAAGCACTACTCGCCATCGTACTCATCTAGCTTGGTTGCCGATGTTGTTTGGCGGCAAGCCGGAAGAAGCAGCATCAATGGGAAAGCGGCTGCAGCGGCAATGAGGCTGTCGTCGGTGGTCGCCGCGGCTCCAGCGCTGACGGACAAGCAGACGAGCGTACTCGAGCAAGTTGTGCATGGATGGGATGTTCTCCTTGACCTTGTCCACTAGCTACACGCCTGTGATCTCCTCAAAGACGGCTAGCCGGCGGCGGCAGCACGACGAGCTCGCCGCGTCGGAGGGAAGAGCAGTTTCTCATGGCCTTGGGCTTGACGCCGACATTAAGAAGGTCCCATGTCCTCTTGCACTAGCCGGAGTATCGCCGACGTCGACGAGGCCGACATGGACATAGCCACTGTGATAGAGCTCCAGTTTTAACGATGTGTTGAGTATTATGGAAGGAATTATACATAGTTGTTTGTGATTTTCTCTCGAAGGAAAGGGGCCACGGAGAGAAAAAAGGGGAACCGTTCGATGCGGAAGGAAGTGCGCGGCGCATGGATGGGAATACCGGGGCGGAGCAGGCAAGCCCCGTCCGTCGTTTCTAGACCCCAGCCATGCAGCATGCGTCCGTCACGTACGCCAGTACGAGATTCCCACGGGCGACCAATCATGTGAGGAAAAGGAGAGAAGCGAGACGCGATGCGGCCCGGGCGCGCACCATGGGCACCAGCCACCAGGCCACCACCGTACCACCGTAGATCGCCGTGCGCCGGCCTGCAAGAAGCGTGTGCGGGAGAGATCTCCATGTCCTCCGGATCCGCGTGCCCTCCCCATTTCTTTCGCTCCCTTCTGCTTCCTTTCCATGTCTCCGCTGATGCTTTCCACGGCGATGATTGACGCATCATGCCAATCCCGGCGTCCACGTCGAGGGGGATGCCGGATGCGAGCGTGGATGGGGCCAACGGCGGATGGAAGAAAATGCAAGGAAAGAACATATGCTTTCCTGCCCTCGCCCCAAAGCTCACGCCCGGGGCTGAAGCTTCCTCCCTCGCAAAGGCTTCGTTCAGACTTTTACTTTTATGGTTCTTGGGCTCTCTAGGCGCTTTCACCGACCACCTAGACCTACCTCGTGGTTGAAGCGCATCAACGAGGCCGTGTTGCTGTTCGGCATGTTGCGGAAATCATAGTGTTAACGTTAGGATGCGTCAGCCAGGTGATGCATGGGTTGGATCGGCCGTCTCGGTAGCCGTTGGATGACGCGTGCGACGGTCGCCTGATTTTCGCCCGCGTCAGCTGCGGCAACACGAGTTGTTACGGACCGTTAGCCAGTCAGTTGGATCGGCCGTAGCAAATATTACACACGTAGACCATGTTGCGGTCATCCATTGCAGTATGGACCATGTTGCGCTCACCTTCAGAGCTTGCATGACGTGGTCACTTATTGCAACATGGACCATGTTACGGTCACCCTCGGCAACATGGACCCTGTGCTTGTCAATAGGGACACGGTCTTGCATGGCCAGCAACGGCGCCCACGATGTAGACGACCTTGCAGAGCACCACCATCAGGCCTCGCACCAGTGTCGATGGCGACCTTTGTTGCAACGCCGCCTGCCTCTACAGCAAAGTTCTTAGACAGGGAGCACGGGCATCCCCCTGTTGAATGAGAGCACGATGACGGGAGCAATCACGTAAAGGTTTCATTGTATGTCCACCCACTTTCACGTTGCCTGCCCGATCGGTTGAAACGAAGTGTTTCCCTAATATCAATTACTGTCACCTACATTTTGAGCTGGATTGCTGAACAAGCTTCACTTGGGTGGGGAAAAAGGGGATGAAGAGTGAGCTCATCAAAAGCAAAGATGTCCCTCTTGCAAGTTCTGTTTTACTCCCTCCGTCCTGAATAAGTGTACATCTAGATTTTATCCTAAGTCAAAATTTTAAAACTTTGACCAACTTTATAAAGAAAAGTAACAGCATTTATGACACTAAATTAGTATCACTGGATTCGTTTTGAAATGTAGTTTCATAATGTACCAATTTGATGTCATATATGCTACTACTCTTTTCTATAAAGTTGATCAAAATTTTAAAACTTTGACTTAGCACAAAAGCTAGATGTACACTTATTCACGGACGGAGGGAGTAAAGTTATAAGCCTCTCTAGCAAGCAAAACGAACATCTTGGATGACTTGCTCGGAGGAGAAATGGATGAAGAATTTCGTATTTATATTGTCCATCCGAAGGATATTGGTTACTAGCCCCACACTCATGGGAAATACCGTTTCATTCCTAGATGTATATGCATCTGACGTGAGAAAAGAATCTGATTTTTTTTCTAAAAAACAATTGACCTTCTATTGTACTCGTATGGAATTTTCGCAAAAAAAATAAATCCCGTCGACTTCAGGCAAAAAACAAAAACTAAGGATAAAAAATGGGGAAACTCTTACCATCACCCGGTGGATCGCAGCGGCGCATCCGCCACCTCCCCTGTGTTACAAGTGTTCAAGTGAGACCCCGCACTCAAACGCGCTTTTGCAACAAGAGCTATGTTTCTGAAACATGTGTAGTGTTGCAATGGTCTACGACGAATCTACGTTTTGTAACAAAACTTCTCTTATAAAAATTTTCTGCAACAAGACCTTGATTGCAGAAAACATTAAACTCAGTTGCAAAAAATGCAACAAAACAACTGTTGCAAAAAAATTCTGCAACAAGACCTATGTTGTAGAAATAATTCCGCAACAAGACATATGTTGCAGAAATATTTCTGCAAGAAAACCTATGTTGCAATGGTGGGGCGCACCCGGCCGCTTGATGCGGCATCTGACAACTCGCGACCCGGCTGATCTATTAAAAAGATTAGCCGGCGGACGCGTAGCACGTCCCTAAAAAATGTGAATAGAAACTTCTATATATAGTGTTGTTTTTGTTTTCTTCCATGAACAATATCATGGAATATTTTTCTTGGCCAAACTGTTCATGCGAAGGTTAAGTTTATTTCAGAAAAGTTTCAGAATTTTTTAACTTCCCATACTCATCAGCTATATCTTATACAGTTATATCTTATACAAGTGCATTGTCGAAGTACAGTACGCAGCCAGGAAATGAGTTAGAATCTCACTAGCATGCATCTGCAAGCTGAGCATAGCTCAGATACAGCTCACCTGGATTCATCGATGTTTGCATTTTTCTGAGTTTATTTTCAGATTTTTTTCTGAGTTTATTTTCAGTTTTTTCAACGATGTCAATCTTAAGATATTTTGTCGGCTCAAAGGTGCTCATATGTTGGGGTGTGCGTGCGTGCAGGGGCGATTCTACTGGGGGGCTTTAACAGGCTCAAGCCCCCCTCCAGCACTGTAAAATTTGTTTCTACTACTAATTTTAAGGCCCAGCCTAGCTACTTGCAGGTCCAATCCAACACATATTTACATGACCCAAGCAGCCCAGCCCGCCCTCTATTTTTTTCTAGATTCGCCACTGCGTGCGTGGATTTATAGGTGTGAGTGCGTCTGCGATTGTACAGTAAAAAAACTCACATGTCTTAACAAAATGAAATATACTGTTGCTTCAAAACAGAGTACTTTCATTGCAAGATACACAAATCCAGAGCCGCAGCAGCATCCAAATCTAGCATTTCACCTAACGAGTTCGCATCAATATTCATTCAAAATCCAAAAACTAGGACCTACAGCCCAGAAACTGCAAAGACAAATGAGCACAGGCACATTACTTCAAAGTTGACTTATTCATACTTAACGGTGCAGATGTACCTGCAACTGTTTGCACCAAACCACAGGACTCGATGGTCCATTAAACCAGACACAGTACGACTTCACACAAACGAGACAGCACTTGAACAAAGGCGCACCCACAGGACGACACAGGGTACAGCAGCAGCAGCAGGTCGAGCGATAGGGCAATTACTGACCACCACGGAGGCGGAGCACCAGGTGAAGGGTGGACTCCTTCTGGATGTTGTAGTCGGCGAGGGTGCGACCATCCTCCAGCTGCTTGCCAGCAAAGATCAGGCGCTGCTGGTCCGGGGGAATGCCCTCCTTGTCTTGGATCTTGGCCTTGACATTGTCGATGGTGTCAGAGCTCTCAACCTCAAGGGTGATAGTCTTTCCAGTGAGGGTCTTCACGAAGATCTGCATGCCACCACGCAGACGCAGGACAAGGTGGAGGGTGGACTCCTTCTGGATGTTGTAGTCAGCGAGGGTACGGCCATCCTCCAGCTGCTTCCCAGCGAAGATGAGACGCTGCTGGTCTGGAGGAATGCCCTCCTTGTCCTGGATCTTGGCCTTGACATTGTCGATGGTGTCAGACGACTCCACCTCAAGGGTGATGGTCTTGCCCGTCAGTGTCTTCACAAAGATCTGCATCTGCAAAGAATAATCGCAGATAGGATGGTAAGAATAAAGAAGCAGACCAGGCAAACTCACAATGATGGAACAACAAATACTAATGCATGGACAAGCTCACAATGATGGAAGAACAAACACAAATGCATGGACAAGCTTCTACAAATGTTTACAGATTTCATTGATCTAATGATTTAACATAGCTGCCAGACATGCTTATTATCTAAGAGAAACCTAGCTTCAGGGTAATAAATCAAGCACATCTGACACTAATCTACATGTATTCGCTATCTCAAAGATTCCAGAAGCTTCAGGAAAAATAACAATCTGCAATCCTGGGCCTACTAGGACAATCTTGGTACAACAGCAATCTGATAAAGAGCGACAGATCAGGCAGTATCTGTGTGTGGAGAAAAATTTATCGCGCAGCAACTATTTAGGATCATAAAAAATTTACCAAGCCAGAACGGAACTGTAATAATAGATAAAACATGCATAGACTAACATATGAGACCATATGGCATCAGGAATTGACCCGGAAGACAGATAGACCTAACCCTTCTGTCAATTTTTTCAGGGCTTGTTGAGCTGTGCCCTCAGCATTAACCCTTTGACTACCTGTCTGTGCTAGACCTTCGTGTGTTTGTATGTTTGAACCTTGTTGGATGTTTGGCTTGGGCAGTTGCTTTATAATATAAAGCGGGGCGAAAGCCTTTTTCGGTAAATTACAAAATAAACACAAAATCCGTACAAATTCGCTAAAGCTTATAACCAATCTAACAACGCAAATAGATAAGCCAGAGACTCAATAGACATATTTTCTTCATCAGAGATATAGCAGCGAGCAAACAGGTTCACGCACATCCAGACTAACAATTTTCTCACGGATTTCCATATAGCTGGTGGGCGTGCTATCAGAACGAAACCTATCTTCAGGTCAAAACCAATCCACAATCTTAGGCCTGCAGATCAGGCAGTACACGCGTCTGGAGAGAATTTTATATGGCACACAAGCTACTTGGGGGAATCTATCAAGCAGGAAGACGCACTAGAACATAAACATGCATAGATTAACATACGAGACCACAAGTCATCAAGGAATTCATCCTGATAAAAAATTAGCACACGCGAAATCCATACGAATTCGCTAAATCTTCACCGATCTAACCACAGATCGGAGCCAAATTCGACAGCACTAGACGTCCAGCTATCACGGAGCACCATAGAAACGTAGATCCAGACGATACAGGGAGAGGGGGAGCAAGCGCGGTACCTTGAGGCGGTGGGGAAGGAGGATTCGACGAGCCTCGGGTCGATTGGAGACGAGATTGGTGGGGATTTGTTGGTTCCGTTCCTGGGAGCGGTGGCGAGTTTCCAATCCTGAGGCGAGGAAGGGGGCGGGTATTTATGGCGGCTGGTGACGGGCCGGGTGGGGGAAAAGTCCCGGGCCGTGACGATCCGACGGGCGCGGAGGATTCGAGAGAGGACGACCGTCTACCCCGGGCGGGGTTGATGGCCGTTAGCCACCCGATCACGCCGTTAGATGGACGTTTCGTCCGTGTCGCTGGTAAGTATGGCCCGCTGGGCTGGTCTGTGCAGGTGTGATGATCGTAAGTTGAGTATTACAAAAAAAAATGCCATGTTAATTAACTCTACTAAAAAATGCTATGTTAATTAACGTGTCATTTTGTTCCACTCCTAGTATAGAAAAGAATAAATTTCCAGTGAGCTACTTTTGACTTTTTTTTAGCATCAGTACAGACACAAGCGCTCATATACACGCGCATACACTCATCCCTATGAACGCACACACGCACACCCTACCCCTATGAGCACCTCCAAGAGACTGAGCCGGCATATCATCTTGAGATTTACGAAGTCACCGTAGGCGCCTCGTCGTCGACGGGAACGTCTCCTCCCACTGAAAACGCATCGCCGAAAATCCTGAAATAAATTCAGGAATAATGCGAGCACCAGGATTTGAACCCTGATGGGTTGGGGATACCACTGTCCACCTAACCATCTCAACCACAGGTTGATTCGCAATGAGCTACTTTTGACTTGATGGGTTCATACTTTTGCATAGTTTGTGACGGCAAAGGAACACATTTTTTTATTTACAAAAAAAAACACTTGGCATACTCTAGAGCAGGTGAATTCATACTTAACGAATGGGTACTTTCCAAATATATTATACTGATCATTTTTTACATACATTCATGGACGATTAGCTGGGATGAATGAGTTTATACAGGACCACATGTAAGTAACGAATAATGCAAGCTGGCAACTTGGCATACCTGCACAAAATAATACTCCCTCCGTTCATTATTATAGGACACTCGAACTTTTTTTCTAAATCGATGTATGTAGACAAGTTTTAGAATGTTTGTTCAGTCATCTTTGTATGTATATAGTCTATATTAAATTATCCTAAACATCTTATAATAGTGAACTGAGAGAGTTCTAGTGATTGCTTGGTTGTTCTTATCTGATACTTCCTCTGTAAACTAATATAAGAGTGTTTAGATCACTATTTTAGTGATCTAAACACTCTTATATTAGTTTATGGAGGGAGTATTTGTCATATGGACTCGTTTGAGCTATATGCATAGACGTAGGGATGCAAGAGCGGGTCCGCTCAATCCCGCAAAATGCGGGAGGTTAGGTTAAAATGTACTGCAACAATCAAACAACTCAATGGTTAGGACTCAACCACAACTTGCACATTTAACAGGTTAGTTTGTTGGTTTACTTGCATCCTTACATGGAGAAAATGAGGAATGATGCATGTCCCCGTTGCCAAAACCTCCTTTGTTTTCTCTTGTTGCTTTCTCTTTTATAGGCACGGATAAGGGACAAGTGTTGGGAGTACTTCCTAAAATTGCACTTCTACATTTTAGGTTTTTGCTCTCCCGAAAACCGCTGGACATCATATTACGATTGTATTACTCCTATCTCTCCAAAGTTCAGTATATTACTATATTTTTCGTATCTCTCACAAGAAATACAAAATTGGCAGGACCAGGGCATGTGTGAATTGTTTGATTGAACTTTCTGTTTATTAAGGAACAGATAAGAGTATTTTGTAGAGCAGGACATATATGCACACGACATCACTTTGATTGCGGCAGGAAGCTGCAAATGTACTCAACTAACTATATCGTGCAAAATTAGCAACTGGCGGCTAGTGATTGCCATCTGTTGGCATAATAGACCAATGCAACAATAATATTTTGCTTAATCAATGAAACGCCGACCGTTGCCGGATTTTAAAAAAAAATATGTGAGACTAAACCGATGTGAATGAGACGTGTTGCTGTTTTATAATTTCAGCTCGGCGCTACCTTGGATTCGGTCAAAAAAAGCCAAAGCATTCTATATGCCCACTCATAATTCCCATGTTAAACAAGTATAGGCGCATAATGATTATGGTGCCGGGTCAAGAAATTGTGCACTTGTTTTGCCAAGGTGTATCCATATTGCATCCATTTTGAACGATGCAATGCAACAAAGTGCAGGGCTTTCCATTAAAAAAAGTATCCAAGTATCCCCAAGCTATGTTATGAACGACAGTGCTAAGCGGCGCGCAACGACCCGTTTCGAATCTTCCTCCTATTCGCTTCGTCCTCCTCCTGACATTGAGCCCTTCTTCTTTCCCTCAAAAATTGCTCCGGGCACAAGCACCGCCAACTTCCACCATAACCAACCAAGTTGACAACACCACCCGGTTCACCGGCCTCGCTGCCCTCACAACAACCTCCCCCGCTAAAAAAAATCACCCTGTCATCACCAGTTGCAGCACCCAGCGGCGGTCGCCTCAACTCCTCCGCTCCAGAACCAACACCCACCGGTTGTAGCCTCCCTCACCATGGGTTGTAGCATTCCTTAACCACCGACCGTAACATCCATCGCCTCCGATTCCAGCAAAAATCCTTGGTGCGCCACGGCCCCAAGGCAACATATTTCGACAGCGGTGGAGCAGGAGCTAGGGGAAGAACGAGAGGCACCCAGCAAAATGAGTTAGCGCCGCTAATCAACGACAATGCATCTAACTTAGAAATATTTGTGTTCACCTGCCGTCATGCAGACTACACACGCAAAAAAAAGAAAAAACTGGAACAAGAATTTTAACACAAACCGACCACCCAGCAAAATGAGTTAGCGCCGCTAATCAACGACAATGCATCTAACTTAGAAATATTTGTGTTCACCTGCCGTCATGCAGACTACACACGCAAAAAAAAGAAAAAACTGGAACAAGAATTTTAACACAAACCGACCACCCAGCAAAATGAGTTAGCGCCGCTAATCAACGACAATGCATCTAACTTAGAAATATTTGTGTTCACCTGCCGTCATGCAGACTACACACGCAAAAAAAAGAAAAAACTGGAACAAGAATTTTAACACAAACCGACCACACAATAACGCAGCAGGGATCCCACAAAGGATTTCAAGAAACAAGATAGAAGTATAAAATTGCATCATCCAAATCTGAACAATGCAGCCACCGGTTTCACAGTAACATTCAGAACCTAGGAAATTAGCATCTTTAGTCCAGAAAGTCACAGAAAGCCACAATATATCAAGCAAGCAATTCAAGCACAATCTATAAACAGAAAGGCCGCAATAAGATCATTGCCAGATCAAAACTGCAAGCAAACAATTCAAGCACGATACAGAACCAACAGCAAATTAGCGCAAGCAGATTTATCTGAAGTTCACTTATTCATTACTTAAGGATACTGCTGTGCCAGCAACAGTTTCAACCAACATAACATGGGGACTCGATAGTTTTCAAACCAACACATAGGACTGACACAAACGAGAAAACAGTTCAAATGATCGACAGGGCACCACCAACCGGACGACCAAGGATAAACCAGCAGGTACAACGCCAGGACAATTACTGACCACCACGGAGGCGGAGCACCAGGTGGAGGGTGGACTCCTTCTGGATGTTGTAGTCGGCGAGGGTGCGACCATCCTCCAGCTGCTTGCCAGCAAAGATCAGGCGCTGCTGGTCCGGGGGAATGCCCTCCTTGTCTTGGATCTTGGCCTTGACATTGTCGATGGTGTCAGAGCTCTCAACCTCAAGGGTGATAGTCTTTCCAGTGAGGGTCTTCACGAAGATCTGCATGCCACCACGCAGACGCAGGACAAGGTGGAGGGTGGACTCCTTCTGGATGTTGTAGTCAGCGAGGGTACGGCCATCCTCCAGCTGCTTGCCAGCGAAGATGAGACGCTGCTGGTCCGGGGGAATACCCTCCTTATCCTGGATCTTGGCCTTGACATTGTCGATGGTGTCGGAGCTCTCCACCTCCAGAGTGATGGTCTTGCCAGTGAGGGTCTTCACGAAGATCTGCATGCCACCACGCAGACGCAGGACAAGGTGGAGGGTGGACTCCTTCTGGATGTTGTAGTCAGCGAGGGTTCGGCCATCCTCCAGCTGCTTGCCAGCAAAGATGAGACGCTGTTGGTCAGGGGGAATGCCCTCCTTGTCCTGGATCTTGGCCTTGACATTGTCAATGGTGTCAGACGACTCCACCTCAAGGGTGATGGTCTTGCCCGTCAGTGTCTTCACAAAGATCTGCATCTGCAAAGAAGAATAACAGATAGGATGGTAAGCATAAAAGAAGCAGATCGGCAAACTCACAATGATAGAACAACAAATACTAATGCATGGACAAGCTTCTATGGCAGCAGCATATTTTTTCATTTAAAGATATTAATGACCATAGGTCCATGTATGTAACACAAAAGTCAAAAGATTACATTGATCTAACAATTCCACATAGCTGCCAAAACATGCTTATTATCTAAGAGAAACCTAGCTTCAGGGTAATACATCAAGCACATCTGACACTAATCTACATGAGCTTCAGGAAAAAAACAATCTACAATCCTAGGCCTATTAGGACGATCTTGGTACAACAGCAATGTGATAAAGAGCAACAGCTCAGGCAGGATCCGCATGTGGAGAAAAAATTATCACACAGCTACTAATTTGGATGATAAAAGATTTACCAAGCCTGAACGGAACTGTAATAGATGAAACATGCATAGATTAACATATGAGACCATATGGCATCAGGAATTCACCTGGAAGAGCGGATAGACCTAACCCTTTCAGTAAAAATTAGGAAATAAACACAAAAGCTTAACCAATCTAACAACGCAAATAGATAAGCTTATACATCAAGCCAGAGACTCAACAGACATATTTTCTTCTTCAAAGAGATACCAGCGAGCAAATAGGTTCATGCCTTCATGCACATCTAGACTATCAATTTTCTCACGGATTTCCATATGTTGGGCATGTTATCAGGATGAAAACCATCTTCGGGTCAAAACCAAACTACAGTCTTAGGCCTATTAGGACGATCACGAGCGACAGACCACGCAGTCCACGCGTCTACAGAAAATTTTATATGGCATACAAGTTTTATGTACTACTTGGGCGAATCTATCAAAACATACGAGACCACACGTCATCAAGGAATCCATCCTGATCTACCCATTCAATACGAATTAGCATACGCGAAATCCCTACGAATTCGCTAAATCTTCACCGATCTAACAACAGATCGGAGCCAAATTCCACAGTACCACGCGTCCAACGAGAGCACCACGGAAACGTAGATCCAGACGATACAGGGAGAAGAGGGGAAGGAATCGCCGTACCTTGAGGCGGTGGGGAAGGAGGATTCGACGAGCCTCGAGTCGATCGGAGACGAGATTAGCTTGGGATTTGTTGGTTCCGTTGCTGGGAGCGGTGGTGAGGATTGGAGGGGGGGAGGGGGTGGGTATTTATGCCGGCTGGTGACGGGCCGGGTGGGGGAAGTGACGGTCCCGTCTGTTTGGTGCGTGCGTCTCCGCCACGCGATCTCCGCGAAGGGTCCGACGGGCGCGGAGGGTTCGAGAGAGGGCGGCCGTCTACCTCGCGTTTGCCCCGCTCACGCCGTTATCTTTTTTTTTTTGGAGGATTAAACTCACGCCGTCAGATGGATCGTTTCGTCCATGTCCATGGCGCGTATGGCCCGTGTAGGCGTGATGATTGTAAGTTGAGTAGTTCTTGATTGACGTGCTAATTGTTATGTTATCTTCTAAAAAAATTGATAATTGCTATGCTAATGAACTCTACTAAAAAATGCTACCCACTCTGTGTACATCCGTTTCAAAGACAACTAATATGAATCGGAGAGTATATTAATTAACGTGTCATTGTGCTCTACTCCTTATTATATAGATATAGAAATAAAATTCCGGTGACCTAATTTTGACTTGACGGATTCATACCTTTGCAGAGTTTGTGACGGCAAAGGAACACACTTTTTGTTATTGTGAAGGAACACATTGGCATACTCTAGAGCAGGCGAATTCGTACTTACCAATGGACACCCTTCAAATATCTTATACTGATCATTTTTACACACATCCATGGACAATTAGTTGCGATTAATTAAAACTAGAGGCTAACCCGCGCTTTGTTGTGCCGTTCTTCGCTCAAGGATTTTTTTTAGCAAATTATTGCGGCCGGTTGTTCGTTTGGCTTTCCGGTGTTTTCTTGGGTTTTATTTATGTTCTGATTTTGTTTTTTATCATTCGTATATCATGTTGAGGTGTTGCTATAGGGGGCATTTGTTTTGACAGGAGAGTGGAGTTGTTTAATTCGTTGTTATGGTGTCCCTTTTCACATTTCAGCCTTGGTGTCAATCATTAGTCACTGTGTGAGCCCTTTAGTAAGGCTCCAATTCCACACTGAAACCGTAGAATTAATGTTCTAACATTCACATAGTCCAGCCCGCGAAACTCCCACTTGCTCAGCTCGGCTCCCTGTTTCACTTGCTCGCTTGCATTTTTTGCTCTTTGCTCCACTGCTATCTTATAAAAGACTAGCTACCGTTTATTTTTGAAAATAGTTTGTTAAATCAAATATGTTCACAAATTTTAAAAATCTTTAACTTCTAAAAACATTGCAAACTAAAAAACTTACCCATTTCTAAAAGTGGCCAAGAATTTAGAAATATTGGTGGATTTTGTAAAACATTCTAAAATTTCAAATAAAGTTCATGGATTTAAAAATAAAACTTCAAAAATATTAACGAATTGTAAAAATGTTCTACAATTTTAATGATGTTCAATTTTTTCAATAAATGGTCATGAATAAGAATGTGAAAAGGGAAAATTTAAAAATAGAGGAAAACCAGAGGAAAATAATGAAAAGAAAAACAAAACCCATCAACCAAATGACACACAACCTTATAGGCGGACCCCCAATGACCCCACAAGTCTCGATGCACCAAGAGGCTTAAATTCTAGGAAGCTTAGTATCTTAATAGATTATATTGGACCACTTGTAAGCAGCGAACAATGTAAGTTGGCATACCTGCACAAAATAATAGTACTAGTGATTTCTTGGTTGTTTTTATCCGATATTTGTCATATGGATTTGTTTGAGCTATAGGCATGGAGGTACGGATAAGTGGCGGAGCTACACATAAGAACATAGGCGGGCCAAATTAAAGGGAAGTACAAGTATTTTACTCCGATGCCCCATCTGCTCTCATATGCTAGATTTTCACTAAACCTGGGCAGGCCATAGCACGGTTTTGCTTGGGTGTAGCTCCGCCGGTGGTAGGGATGCAAGAGCAGGTCCCCTCAATCCCACAGAATGCAGGAAGTTGGTTTAAAATGTACCCCAAGCATCTAACAACTCAATGACTAGACTCAACCGCAGCTTGCACATGGAGCGGGTTTAATTGTGGGTTTACTTCACTGGCATCCTTACTTGGAGGAATGGTGCATGTTCCTGTTGCAAAATCTCCTTTGTTTTTCTTGTTGCTCTATCTTTTATAGCCACGGACAGGTGTAAGTTCCTAAAGTTGCACTTTCACATTTTAGAATTTTGCTCTTTCCAAAACCACAAGACATCATATTATGATTGTTAACTCCTATCTCTCCAAACCTCATTAGATTTTTGTATCTCACAAAAAATACAAAATTGGCAGGACTAGTGCATGCATGAATTGTTTGACTGAACTTTCTATTTATTAAGGAACAGATATCTTGTAGAGCAGGACATCTACTTGGATTGGGACGCTGAACCAACCGATGCACTCATGCTCAACCATCTGGTGCTCTGGACAACTCAACTAATTAGTGCAAAATTGGCAGCTGGCGACTAGTGATTGCCACTTGGTGGCAGCATAGACCAACACGACAATAATATTCCAAAATTGATACTTTATACATGAGATTAAACCAATGTGAATGAGACCTGTTGCTGTTTTATAATTTCAGTTCGGTGCTGAGACCTTTGGATTGGATCAAACAAAAGCTGAAGCATTCTATATACCCACTCATAATTCTCACGTTCAACAATTACAGGCGCATAATGATTATGGTACCGAGTCAAGAAATTGTGCACTTATTTTTGCCAAGGTGGTGCCTTCTCGATAAGATCGGTAGACAGTGTCAGCCTCATGTGTAAGCAGAATTCACAAAATATACATTTGAACACACACGCACGCGCACGCAGGTATGCACGCATGCATACATTCTCCAGGGGAGGGGGGTGGTCCATTTTGCATCCTCTACTATAATTTTTTTATCCATATTGCATCCATTCTGAACGATGCAATTTTATTCCCCATGCAATAAAGTGTGGGGCTTTCCATAGAAAAAAAGGTATCCTTCCCTTATAAATTAAGCATCCCAAGCATTGTTATGAATTTTGATTTGAATTTTTGCTCGCAGTGCTAAGCGCCGGTCGACTGGCCCAAATTTCAGCAGGTTGGCACGCAGCGGCCTGTTTCGAGTCTCCTGCACCATTGGATCTTCCTCCTATTCGCTTCGTTGTGTTGAGATAGGTGCTATCAGTTCAGTTACTCTTTTAAAGAATTTCATGGGTGAAGCTGATTTTTTCACGAATACGCACAGTTTGTGTGTCATTTCATTGATAGAAGAAAATAAAATAAGTATACGGGGTACAACACAAGTCATGAACACAAGATGGCGTGAACAAGGTGCCCAAAGCAGAGAGAATGGGTGCTCGGCCCGAACAAGCAAACAACATAGCAAAACCCCTAACTTGAGAGGAAATCCTAGCCTACGCAGCAACCGACAACCACAAATTCATAATCGGGGACGTCGCGAGCACACAAGACGACTCCTACAAGAAGGATAACGACGTCATGGCGTCATCGCCGTCCGATCCAAAGAATCAGACCTAGGGTTTCCCCTGGTGCTCAAAGAGGGGCACAGAGGGAGGCCATGGCAACGGATCCAAGAAGGGGACGACACTCGCAAGTGTCATCGCTGCCAGCATCAGCAAGCCGAGCAGGGATTTCTCCTTGGCCTTAGTCTGAGCAATCCCATAGCCTCTGGACCAAGAACCTGGAGTTGGAGGTTAGACGTCGGTCAAAAACTGCCATCACAAGAGGGGGCCGCGCCGGACACAATGAGCCTTGGACATGACAGGGGACGAGGCATCGAGGTGGTCGGGGATGGGGAGGCGGCAGGGCGGAGAGGGCCGACGCAGGGCCCCAACGGCGATGCCGACACCGGCGAGCCCAGAATCGGAAGGCGACGCGGATCCAAGCCACCGGGGCCAAGGTCGTCCGGTGTCATGAAATTGTCACGGCAGATGTCCTAGTGAAAGGACTTAATCATGGAGCCATCGCAACTAGGAAGCTTAAAGGGGTTAAACGGGACAAAGGACACGAGAGGTTTATACTGGTTCGGCCCCTTGCGGTGAAGGTAAAGGCCTAGTCCAGTTGAGATGGTATTGCTAGGTTTCGATGACCGAGGAGCGAATACGCTTAACCTGGCTCTTGATCTGTTGTTTCTTGCCCTAAGCCGCCGCCGGGTCGTCCCCTTATATACATGGGTTGACGCCCTGCGGCCTACAGAGTCCTGGCCGGCTCATACAACGTGTCTGGCTCGGTGACTGTCGGTGTCAAAACCGGCGGATCTTGGGTAGGGGGTCCCGAACTGTGCGTCTAGGCTGGATGGTAACAGGAGGCAGGGGACACAATGTTTTACCCAGGTTCGGGCCCTCTTGATGGAGGTAAAACCCTACGCCCTGCTTGATTAATATTGATGATATGGGTAGTACAAGAGTAGATCTACCACGAGATCAGAGAGGCTAAACCCTAGAAGCTAGCCTATGGTATGCTTGTATGTTGTGGTTGTTGTCCTACGGACTAAAACCCTTCGGTTTATATAGACACCGGAGAGGGTTAGGGTTACATAAGGTCGGTTACAAAGGAGGAGATATCCATATCCGTATTGCCTAGCTTGCCTTCCACGCCAAGTAGAGTCCCATCCGGACACGAGACGAAGTCTTCAATCTTGTATCTTCATAGTCTAACAGTCTGGCCAATGGAGATAGTCCGGCTGTCCGGAGACCCCCTAATCCAGGACTCCCTCAGTAGCCCCTGAACCAGGCTTTAATGACGATGAGTCCGACGCGCAGTATTGTCTTCGGCATTGCAAGGCGGGTTCCTTCTCCGAATACATCACAGAAGAATTTGAATACGAGGATAGTGTCTGACCTTGCAAAATAAGTATCACATTCCACCGTAGAGAGAATAATATTTTCGCAGATCTAATTTGCTGACTTGTCTTAACAGTATGACGTCATGTCATGGCCCAGTGATTATTCGAACCGTTCCCTTTAACCAGCCCCGCACATAACGCGAGGCAGTTTTTCAACACGTCTTGTCAAAGCAGAGATCGTGTCCCCTTATTGCGGGATTCTCATCAATACGGGCGTGGGTAACCCAACCGCGCCATCAATTGCGGCGCTTGGGGGATAAGCGAGTTTTACCAGGCAAGTGGGGACGCTTAGCTTCGTCCGCCCATTTAAAGGGATAAGGATTCACCTTTCCATCCACGCCTTCTTCCTCCTTTGCTCATCCGTTTTCGCACACTCGAGCTCTAGCGCCCAAGCCCACACTTCCCACCTCAACCTTCTCCAACCATGTCCGGAGCGGGAGGCAGGTGGATGGTCTCCTCCGTCACGGAGGGAGACATCAAGAAACTGAGGAGAGCCGGATACCTGCCCGACGACAGCGCGCACCGGCTCCCAGATGAGGGGCAGCTCATCCCCACCCCTAGGCCCCACGAGAGGGTAGTATTCCTCACCCATTTCCTCCGCGGACTAGGATTCCCTCTCTATCCATTCGTCCGGGGGCTCATGTTCTATTACGGACTGGATTTCCACGATCTGGCCCCGAACTTCATCCTCAACATCTCGGCGTTTATCGTCGTGTGTGAGGCCTTCCTCCGCATCTAGCCCCACTTCGGCTTATGGCTGAAGACCTTCAATGTCAAGCCGAAGGTGGTGGGCGGCCGCCAGGCAGAGTGCGGAGGCGCCATGGTGGGCAAGATGCCCAACGTAACATGGCTCGAGGGCTCCTTTGTGGAAACCATAAAGGGGTGGCAATCGGGGTGGTTCTACATCACCGAGCCGCGCAACCCTGTATGGGCGGCGGCCCCCGAGTTCCGATCTGGCATCCCCACGCGGCTCACCTCCTGGGAAGAGAAGGGCATGTCCTGGGGTAGTTTAGAAGAGCTGACCGGACTCCAAACATGTATTCAAAACATGGTGAACAAGAAGCTCAAGCTTGTCAACATAGTCCAAGTTATGCTCATCCGCCGGATCCTCCCGTGCCAACAACGGGAGTTCAACTTGTGGGAGTTCGACCCAGCGCAGCACCGAACTCTGAACAGGCTCTTAGACACGACTCATGAAGATTCCTGGAGGGTGCTGTTCAAAAGTGCCGAGGTCCCCCCTCCTATTACTGAGGATCGCGGATTCAGCGCGAAGCGCCAAGCCAGTGCGGTAAGCTGCTTTACCTTTCACAGGATACTTTTTTTATAGATTGACTCTATGCGGGATCTAAACTCCCATACTTTTGACAGGACTGGCAGAAGATGGCCGGATAGATCGACTGTCCGGCTCCTTTGCCTGAAGGCCCCGCAGACGCTCTTCTGGCGAAGATGTTGACTCCGGCCCCTTATACGGTGCCGGAGAAGACCAAGAAGGCCAAGGGAACCTGTTGGGGATATTACTACTGGGCATAAACCGGCCTACCTGGGCCGGATTAACTCCATCAGTAGTTCAAAGGTGTTAAAGCCCAAAGAGGCAGATAAAGGCCCAGGGCCCGTAGTCGGTTTACAACCTATAGCCGTATATCAGCTTTGTGCATATACTTGTAATATAAGTTAGGAACAAGGAGAGACCAACCCGGATACGAGTATGAACCGGTGTTGGGACTCTCTGAACCGGCAGGCGTCACCCATGTATATAAGGGGACGACCCGGCGGTGGTTCAAGGACAACAGACAACAACTCGAGACATAGGCGAAGCTTGTTTGCTCCCTAGTCATCGAAACCCCATCAATTCCATCACAACTAGACGTAGGCTTTACCTTCCTCGAAGGGGCCGAACTAGTATAAACTCTCTTGCGTCTTTGTGTCCGCTTTAACCCCTTCAAGCTAACCCGTCGCGATGGCTCCACGACTAAGTCCTTTCTCTAGGACATCTGCCGTGAGAAACCCACGGCAGTTGGCGCCCACCGTGGGGCTATCGCACGATGGTTTCCGGTTCTTGGAGGGCCGCTTTGAAGGACTCAAGGGCTACGGGATAGGCCGGATGACTAAAAGTCGTCGCGGCAAACTCTACATCGACGACGCAGGCTGGGGCCCCGAGGCCGGCTCAATTGAGTACGGGTACCGGGTCCCCTTTGGTAGCATTCACGTTTTCATTGGCAAGATCGATGAACCGAGCCCTGAGCCGGACATCTGCGCCGACCTCGTCGAGACGGCTCAGCGTGCGCGATCTGCCCGGGTTAAACCGGCCATGAAGCGTGCCTTCGTGGGAATGATCCATGGAGGGAGTTATGAGGATGTATCGGAGCTTCGCGGGGCAACTACCGTTTGTTCCGGTGACGACTCTTTGACCGGAGAAACTGAATCTCTTTATCAGCTACAAGATGGCCGGATTGAGAGCTATTCCGATGGTGACAGTATTCCGGACCCCTCTGATCTGCCTAACCGGGTTGGAATATTTATGACCGGAACACAAGCAGCGCTTCACTCTTCGACAGCCGCGGTAGCGATCTCCGGTTCAGCAGCGGTAACGGCTGCTAGGGCAGGAGGCCCTGTGCGCCCGCCGGCTCAGGTTCTATCAGAACTGTTTGATGCGTTGGCTGTGCTTATGGCAGAAGTTAATCCGCCAGATCAGGACGCTCACAACACGGAGATTGCAAAGGTAAAGGAACAAATCACCCAGGACAAAACGGATCTGGCGGCTAAGGACACCAGGATGGCCGCAGAGCGGGCCGCTTTAGATGCACAGGCCTACAGGCTTATGTTAGACCAGAGCGCGTTGCATGAAGTCATGAGGAGGAAGCACCGATCCCGCTTACCTCCGGTTTTCGAGGCCAGGGACCTTTTCAACACTCCAGGACCAAGAGCCAACAATCCGCTGGAGGGGAACCAGGCAGAAACCCCTGGGACCGGTGCGCCGGTTCAGCCCCGTCAGATGGACCCGCCTCGTCAAAACACCGTTATACCTCGGGATGCTTTAACACCTCCGGGTCACTACTCCAACCCAATGGACAATCTTGTTGCCGCTGCTGCACGACTGGAGGCCATTCCAGTTGAAGGTGACTTGCCGCAAGCAGTAGAGACGCGACGGGTCAAGGAACTTCTGAGGACAGCTTTGGCCCAACAGGAGGCGTACTCGTACAGCCGCGACCGAATCCACTCGACCCCCCGTCCAAGCCGGAGCTATAGCAGACATATGGATGAACCAGCAGTGTCGAGTAATGAACGACGTGGAGCACCCCGTGGTAACAACCCGACGGGTAGTGCTGATGACGCTCAGGAAGTGGTGAACCGGGCCCGAGCGCGTAGGGAGGCCGAGTTAGCCGCACAGCATCAGGCTCGGCAGCTCACGCCGGTTCGTCCAACCATTTCGATCGAGCCTGGTGTTACTTCTAGTTCTTTGGGGGTGCCTTGCCTCGTCCCCGCTTTACGCAACGTGCGTTTGCCCAAGGATTTCAAAGGCCCACGCAAGGTACCAAATTATACGGCGGATCAACCACCAGAGACATGGGTAGAGAGCTATGAGATGGCCATGGAGATGCTTGATGTGGATGACACGGCGTGTGTGAAATACTTCACCATGATGCTTGAAGGAACGGCCCGTACTTGGCTAAAAAGCTTGCCCGCTAATTCTATCAGCTCGTGGGCCCAATTACGAGCCCGGTTTATCAACAATTTCAAGGATACCTATAAACAGCCTATGTCGATAGTGGACTTAGCTGCATGCGTCCAGGAGGAAGGAGAGTCAACGACTCACTGGGTGCGCCGGGTTTCACAAGTGTTGCACTCCTTAGACCGCATCAACGCTGACACCGCAGTATTAACCCTAGAAGGCAACTGCTGGTTTGGGCCCCTGAAGTTGAAATTGGGACGGATGAAGCGTCATTGCACCGACATGGGAACCCTCATGGCCGCTTTGGTAAAATATGCTGATTCTGATAGTACCAAGGATCCCGAGTCTGATGATGACAAGACAGGGAAGGGGAAGAAGAACAACAGCTCCAAAGGTCAGCAGCATCACTGGGTAGGCAATGGCGGAGGAGGCAAGCGTAAAGCGGATGGCAACATGGATTTTGTGGCTAATACCAACGTACAGGACAATGGCCAGCGGCGCAAGGGCAGGCCGAAAAATCATAGTGGAGCGCCCAACCCCAACCCAAACCGCCTGAACTATTTGCTAAACCAGCCCTGTCCAAAACATGGGACGAAGGAGGAGCCAGCAAACCACCTTTGGAAGGATTGTTTTATTATGCAGGAGTTCAAGAATTCTAATAATTTCCGGTATGATCACGGATCTGGCGGCGGCTCAGGATCCGGGCCGGGTTACAGTGGAGGAAGTTCCGGTTCAGGATTTAATGGTAATCCGGGCGGGCATAATGGTCAAAATAGTCAGAACAACCAGGGTGGTTACAACCAACAGCAGCAACAGTCAGGTTACCAAAGCAACCCAAAGCAGTTGAGTAGTGGGCAGTACCATGTCTTTACCACTAGCTTGGACAAGCGAGACCGGAAGGTTCAGAGGCGGGCAGTGAACTCTGTTGAACCGGCCACACCCCGTTATCTACGTTGGTCTGAACAGCCAATCATATGGAGCAGAGAGGATCACCCACTCCAGGTCGATAATCCGGGTCAGTTGGCTCTGGTGGTGGCGCCTCAGGTGGGAGGTTACAAGTTCACCAAGGTGCTCATGGATGGAGGGAGCAGCATTAACATCCTATACTATGAGACCTTCCGTCGTATGGGACTAACAGATAAGAATCTCAAACCGTCCAATACAGTATTCCACGGTGTAGTGCCTGGCAGATCAGCATATCCCGTTGGTAAGATAGCTCTTGAAGTGGCCTTTGGGGATGATCATGATTCCAGGTCGGGGACATTAACGTTTGAAGTGGTGAAAATCCAAAGTCCATATCATGCCCTGTTTGGGCGTCCGGCATACGCCAAGTTTATGGCTCGGCCCTGTTATGTGTATTTGCAGCTCAAAATGCTGGGTCACAAGGGGACAATAATGGTTCACGGAAGCCGCAAAATCGCTTTGGAATGCGAGGAAGGAGATGCGGCTTATGCAGAGTCGGTTTGTGCCACCGAGGAGTTGAAATACTATAAAGACAATGTTGATCCGGTGGACATGACCCCGTTGAAGAAGCCAACTACGGAGCACGATCCGGCCCTGAAGTTCAAATCGGCAGCAGAAACTAAGCTGGTTGACTTCGTACTTGGTGATTCGTCCAAGCAGTTCAACATCAGTGCCAACTTGGATCCAAAATAGGAAAGCGCGCTCATCGAGTTCATCCGTGAGAATCGGGACATTTTTGCATGGAAACCCTCTGACATGCCAGGTGTACCGAGGCAACTCGCTGAGCACACACTTAATGTGGATCCTAAATATAAACCGGTGAAACAGTTCCTCCGCCGGTTTAACGAAGAAAGACGCAAGGCAATTGGAGAAGAGGTAGCCAGGCTCTTAGCAGCTGGCTTTATTATTGAAGTTTTTCACCCTGAGTGGCTTGCCAATCCGGTGCTGGTCCTTAAGAAAAACGGCACCTGGCGCATGTGTGTAGATTACACAGATCTTAATAAGGCTTGTCCAGCAGATCCTTTTTCCCTCCCCCATATTGATCAAATCATTGATGCTACGACGGGTTGTGAGCGTTTAAGTTTTTTGGACGCATATTCTGGCTATAATCAGATCAAGATGGCAGTTAAGGACCAGGAGAAGACGGCATTCATAACTCCCTTTGGAGCCTTCTGCTATGTGTCTATGCCTTTTGGGCTCAAAAGTGCCCAGGCAACTTATCAACGATATGTACAAAATTGTCTTCACGAGCAGATTGGCTGTAATGTACGTGCTTACGTGGATGATATCATAGTTAAATCCAGGGAGAAGGAGACTCTGATTGACGATTTGAAGGAAACCTTTGATAACCTAAGGACGTACAAGATGATGCTCAATCCGGACAAGTGTGTCTTTGGTGTACCGGCGGGCAAGTTATTGGGTTTTCTGGTGTCCAACACGGGAATTGAGGCTAATCCGGAGAAGATCACAGCCATCACCTCCCTGGCTAAACCGAAGTGTATCAATGATGTTCAACGCCTGGCAGGCCGGATTGCCGCGTTAAGCCGGTTTATCAGCCGCCTTGGGGAGAAGGCGATCCCTTTATATCAGATGTTAAAGAAGACGGATCAGTTCACCTGGAGTTCTGCTGCGGATGAAGCATTTGAGGACTTAAAGCGGCAATTGGCCAATCCGCCTGTGCTCGCCGCTCCAATTGACAAGGAGCCGTTACTGCTATATGTTGCTGCTAATGCTCGTGTGGTCAGCGTGGCTATTGTGGTGGAGCGAAAGGAGACATGTAAGGAGCATCCGGTTCAACGTCCGGTCTATTATATCAGCGAGGTACTCATTGAGTCCAAGCAAAGGTATCCGCATTGGCAGAAGCTGGTGTACGGAGTTTTTATGGCAAGCCGGAAGCTTAAGCAATACTTCCAAGGGCACCCAATTACAGTGGTCAGTTCTGCTCCTTTGGGGGATATCATCCAGAACCGGGAAGCAACTGGCCGGATTGCAAAGTGGGCTATAGAGCTGGGACCGTACGGTTTGAAGTATGTGCCCCGAACAGCGGTTAAGTCTCAAGCACTTGTTGATTTCATCAATGATTGGACGGAAATGCAAGAACCTGAAGAAAAGCCGGATCATACGTATTGGACCATCCATTTTGACGGATCTAGGCAGTTGGAAGGCTCGGGGGCTGGAGTCGTATTAACTTCCCCACGAGGTGATAAGTTTTGTTATGTTCTCCGTTTAATGTTTCCTTGTACTAACAATGCAGCTGAGTATGAAGCCTTGCTCCATGGTCTCCGGATGGCTAAAGAGATGAATCTAAGTCGAGTTAAGTGCTTCGGTGACTCGGACCTTGTGGCTCAGCAAGTGTCTGGCACTTGGGATTCCAAGGACCCACTTATGGCAGCATATCATCGGGAGGTGGATATTGTTGCAGGTTATTTCCGAGGCTATCAGGTGGACCACGTGGACCAGCGGAAAAATGAAGCGGCGGACGCTTTAAGCCGGCTGGGCTCTCAGCGCAAACCGGTCCCGCCCAATGTTTTTCTGGATGTGCTGCACAATCCGTCGGTGAAGATCCCTGGTGAAGAGGATTTGGCTATTCCTGATCCGGAGGCTCAATGGGTGGCAGTTCTTCATGTTATTCCGGATTGGACGCTTCCTTACCTGGCGTACAAGAACCGGGGCGAGTTGCCAGAAGATGAGATTCTGGCCCGACAGATAATCCGGCGATCCAAGTCCATGGCTATCATCAACAGTGAGTTGCATCATTGCAGTGTGTCAGGAGCTTTTCAACGTTGCGTATCTCCTAAAGAAGGCTGTGAAATTTTGCGTGAGATCGACGAAGGAGATTGTGGTCACCACGCCGGTTCAAAGTCTCTGGTGGCTAAAGCGTTTCGCCATGGTTTCTATTGGTTAACTGCTCATGCTGATGCGAAAAGGATCTGGTCAGACGATGTGATGGTTGCCAAAGGTTTTCAAGACGTGCTCATGTACCGGCTCAAGAATTGAGGATGATTCCAATTACTTGGCCGTTTGTGACTTGGGGGCTGGATATGGTTGGGCCTTTCAAAAGGTCCAAAGATAATAAGACCCACCTCCTGGTGGCGGTGGACAAGTTTACAAAGTGGGTGGAGGCAGAACCTGTTAGAAAATGTGATGCGGCCACGGCGGTTCAGTTCATCAAAAAGGTGGTTTTCCGGTTTGGATTTCCGCACAGTATTATCACAGATAACGGTACCAATTTGTCCAAAGGTGCTATGAAGGAGTTCTGCGAACGGGAGCACATCCGGTTCGACGTTTCATCGGTAGCACATCCACAGTCCAATGGTCAAGCAGAAAGAGCTAATCAAGAGATCTTGAGAGGCATCAAGCCCCGGCTCATGGTTCCTTTGCAGAGAACGCCGGGTTGTTGGGTAGAAGAATTACCATCTGTGTTATGGAGCATCAATACAACACCCAACAGATCAACAGGATACACACCGTTCTTCATGGTTTATGGAGCGGAGGCGGTTCTCCCCAGTGATATCCGTCATGATTCACCTCGTGTCACGGCTTATATTGAAGCGGACAACGAGACAGCACGACAAGATGCCTTGGACCGATTGGATGAAGAGCGTGACATCGCAGCCGCCCAATCGGCGATTTACCAGCAGGATCTTCGTCTGTAACGCCCTCGATGCGGCTATGTCTCCCACGTGTCTAAGCACGACTTAGAGGCATAACCGCATTGAAAGCAATGTCGCAAGTGAGGTAATCTTCACACAACCCATGTAATACATAAGGGGAAAAGATACATAGTCAGCTTACAATCGCCACTTCACACAAATACATGAATAAAGCATTACAACATCCAAATACAATCAAGGTCCAACTACGGAACCAAAATAAAAGAAGAACCCCAAATGCGACAAGGTCCCCGATCGACCCCAACTGGGCTCCACTACTGATCAACTAGAACGAAACAACACAAAGGACAAGATCTTCATCGAGCTCCTCCTGAGCTAGATTGCGTCATCTGCACGGACTCATCGGCACCTGCAAGCTGGTTTTGGAAGTATCTGTGAGCCACGGGGACTCAGCAATCTCGCACCCTCGCGATCAAGACTATTTAAGCTTATGGGTAAGGTAAAAGTATGAGGTGGAGCTGCAGCAAGCGACTAGCATATATGGTGGCTAACATACGCAAAAGAGAGCGAGAAGAGAAGGCAAAGCACGGTCGATAAAAGTATGATCAAGAAGTGATCCTAAAACAACCTACGTCAAGCATAACTCCAACACCGTGTTCACTTCCCGGACTCCGCCGGAAAGAGACCATCACGGTAACACACGATGTTGATTCATTTTAATTAAGTTAAGGTTCAAGTTATCTACAACCAGACATTAACAAATTCCCATCTGCCCATAACCGCGGGCACGACTTTCGGAAGTTCAAATCCCTGCAGGGGAGTCCCAACTTAGCCCATCACAAGCTCTCACAGTCAACGAAGGAATAGACCTCCTCCCAAGACATTCCGATCAGACTCGATATCCCGGTACAACAAGACATTTCGACAGGGTAAAACTAAACCGGCAACACCGCCCGATGCGCCGACATCCTGATGGGAGCTGCACATATCTCGTTCTCAGGGCAACACCGGATAGGTCAAGCTACGAGTAAAACCAGCCCTCAAGTTTCCCCGAGGTGGCCCTGCAGGCTGCCCATTTCGGACCAACACTTAGACAAGCACTGGCCCGGGGGGTTAAAATAAAGATGACCCTCGAGAGAGCGACTCCCAAGGGAAAAATAGGCGGTGGTGAGGCAAATGGTAAAACCAAGGTTGGGCATTGCTGGAGGAGCTTTACTTAAGGCGAACTGTCAAGGGGTTCCCAGTATTACCCAAACGCGTGAGGAACGCAAAATCCGGGAACATAACACCGATATGACGGAAACTAGGGTGGCAAGAGTGGAACAAAACACCAGGCATAAGGCCGAGCCTTCCACCCTTTACCAAGTATATAGATGCATTAATTAAGTAAGATATATTGTGATATCCCAACAAGTAAACATGTTCCAACAAGGAACAATCTCCATGTTCCAACAAGGAACAAACTTCAATCTTCACCTGCAACTAATAACGCTATAAGAGGGGCTGAGCAAAGCGGTAACATAGCCAAACAATGGTTTGCTAGGACAAGGTGGGTTAGAGGCTTGGTTCAACAAAGTAGGAGGCATGATAAGAAAGTGGTAGGTATCGCAACATAGGCATAGCAAAAGAGCGAGCATCTAGCAAGCAAAGATAGAAGTGATTTCGAGGGTATGGTCATCTTGCCTGAGATCCCGCAAGGAAGAAGAACGAGTCCATGAAGAAGACAAACGGACGTAGTCGAACGGGTCCTCACAAACACGACATTATCGGAACCAACCCGAAGAAGCAACACTGGAAAGAAGCAAACAACACAGTAAACAACCACCACATAAGCATGGCACGATGCGCAAACAAGTATGATGCATGTCCGGTTTAATGATACATGGCATGGCATGGCAAAGTGCACAAACAATCCTACAGATTAAGTGGAGCTCAATATGCAACTCCGTTGCATATTGACGAAACACCACATGACTTATTTAGTTCTCTCTCGTTTATGTACCCAACAAGATTAAATGTTGTTAGCATGGCAAGAGGTGAAGCAAATGAAAACTACCTATCTAGTCAAGTTTAAATGAGGCCGGAAACAACGAACAACAATTTCCGGAAACTCATATGCATATTTTAAAGTTTGGTACTGTTCTGCCCTAAACAATATTTTAGAGTTTTTAAACATGCAAAGTGAGGCCACCATGTTAAACTAGGCATTTTTCTACCCCATTTACATATAAAGTTTATTAAATTTGGAGCTACGGTTATTTAGTTATGAATTAAATCATTTTAGCATGGCATAGGAGTAAATTAATGCAAACAACAGTTTAAGCATTTTTAACATGGATGAAAGTTGCATATTATTAAACTAGATGAAATTCTAAGCAAGTTTCATATATAAATCATTTTAATATGATGCACCGTTGATGAGTTATTAAATGCATGATCTAGAGGGACTAAACTGTAAAACAGGTTAACTGGAAAAAATAGACAAATTCGCATAACTGAAAAAAAACAGATATGGGTCGCAACAAAGGCCGGCCCAACAGTGCATAGGATCTAGGCGACTGCTCACCATGGGCTTCGGCCCGTTGGTTAAGGAGGCTGGCTGGGGAGGAAGCGCCTGGGCCTTGGCGATTGTCGGTGGAGGTGGCCCAGGGGGCGCGGTCGAGCAGGCGAAGGAAAAGGGCGGTCAACGGGGCAGCGCTCGACTCATCCCTGAAGCGAGGAACGAGCAGGCAGCTGATGCAGACGGCAGCGGCGAACAGCTCGCCGGATCCGCCTGATCCGGGCGAGGCAGCGGCAGGGGAGGCCGAACACGGGCAGGACAACGGCGGGGCACCCAGATCCGGTGGCCATGGGGGTCCCTATACAAGGCTGGAGATAGAGGGAGGTTAGAGGAAGGAGGAGAAGGAGATGGCCAGGAAAAAACAGAGCAGGGCGGCGGGATCCGGCCTGGGAGGTTCTCCGGCGAGGCTTGCCAGCGACGAGGTCTCCAGAGACCGTACGGCGAGCTGACGGGGGCGGGGTGAGTTGGCTCTCGGCACCTGCCCGCTGGATCGAAGGCTCGAGGAGCTACTCTCCTTTGGTGCTGGACCCGCACGGGAGTCGGGAGGGGAGGCAGCTGCTAGCAGAGGATGTCGAGGAGCAGAGGATGCACGAGGAGCTGCTGCTGGGCTTGGTCGTCGGCGGGGACGAGGCCTCGGGCAGGAGATCGGCGAGCGGCGCTGGTTCCTCGTCCAGGAGGAAGGAGGAATCGAAGGGAGCCATGAGAGGGCTCTGGTTGGGTGGATCGATGGATTGGTAGGTGGAGGCAGCGCTATGGTTGGGCAGATTGGAATGAGAGGATCCCGAGGGACTGGCGGCGGCGCTAGGTAGGATGGGACAAGGTACCTGATTTTTAGGGTTGGACCTTGTGTATTTATATGGCAGGTGGATTAAGTTGGGGCTATCGGATCCCTCCGATCGTAATCGGGCGGTCGAGAAAATAAATAGTTAGGAGATCCAAATAAGAAAACGGTGACGTTTTGTAGATGTTTGGGGATGATCCGGACACAACGGTGACGACTGTTCGGGTCGGGTCCGGGACAATTTCGGACGCGCACGTGAGGGGTTCGATGCACTGTGCAGAGAGGGTTTCAGACCGTGCGGTCGCATCGGATAACTCCGGAAGCGAAGAGGGGAAGGAGGATGGACTAGGTGGGCCGTGGCGAGACTGCGAGGGGGAGAAGAGAGAGGGAGGGCCCGGCATCTGTTTCCGGAGACCGAAAACGTCCGACGTTAGACCGACTATAATGTCGCTATAGTTATCCGTTGGGCTATCAAACGAACTCCGAATGCGATGAAACTTGGCAGGCGGCCTACCTACAACATAAAAACACCACATGCCAACTTTCAAACCATTCCGAGAACATTTTCCGGCCACTTATAAAATACTATTTCGGACATGCCACGGGCGCGTGCAAATGTGTCTGGGCTCAGAACGGACAACGGAAAGAACTCGGAGAACCCGGACGAATGCAAGTTTTGAAAAACATGATGATGCAATGTGTATGATGACATGGCAAGATGCGACACGCAAGCAAAAGACAAGGCAACAACAGCGAATAACTGGAGGACACCTGGCACATTGGTCTCGGGGACACCTGGCAAAAGACAAGGCAACAACAATGAATAACTTCATGGTTTATGGAGCGGAGGCGGTTCTCCCCAGTGATATCCGTCATGATTCACCTCGTGTCATGGCTTATATTGAAGCGGACAATGAGACAGCACGGCAAGATGCCTTGGACCGGTTGGATGCAGAGCATGACATCGCAGCCGCCCAATCGGCGATTTACCAGCAGGATCTTCGTCGTTATCATAGTCGCCGAGTCAGAACCAGAGCCTTTCAGGAAGGAGATTTGGTGCTTCGGCTCATCCAAGATTAGACTGGTATGCATAAGCTATCCCCACCTTGGGAGGGGCCTTTCGTGGTCAGCAAGAATCTGCACAACGGGTCGTACTATCTGATTGATATTCGAGAGCATAAGGACTCGCGTACATCAGAGGAGGAGACTAGCAGGCCATGGAATATAGCTCATCTTCGGCCTTACTATACCTGAGCCATTGGCCATACTTATGTACATATTATGACAATGTATATATTATGATAATAAACCGGAACCTCAGCTAAAGCGGGGTATATGTTCTTTTACATCATGTGAGGTTACACGGAGTTGCTCTAAAGCGGCCTCCGGTTTACCCCTTGAGTTCGCTTTGCTAAAAGCATCGTGTTATATCACTTGGAGGATTGGTCGTGTCCGAACCAATACCATGCCTCTTGATAGGCGAAAGCCACCAGATCACTTGGGGGCTTGGTCATGTCTGAACCAGTCACGCCTCTTGATCGGCCTAAGGCCACAGAATCACTTGGGGGCTTGGTCGAACCCGAACCATGACCACGCCATTTGGTCGGCATAAATGCCACAAGAATCACTTGGGGACCTGGCTAACTAGAACCATAGTTACACCTAACGGGAGCTTGGTCGTGTTTGACCATGGTTACGCCATTTCATCACCTTAAATAAATCTTTTTTGGCAAACGTTTTTGTCGTTGCTTTTGCTTCATACTTTTCTTTGAAGGGGGGGTTTTTGCTTTTTATTGTGTTCTTTAAACCAGCAAAGTTTTTTAACCAATCAATTGACAGAACACAGTTCACGTCAATCCAGAGACTATTTGCCCGGTTTGATCCTTGTTGTTAACATCCTCTTACGGAGTAACATGGTGTTTATCACAACCCGGCACAGTTTTATTATAAACCGGCACAATATGGAAGGAATTATCAGTACTCAAATTTTGGGTTATCACCCTTACTACAAAAAGTTGGTAAAACCAACGATGTGATTCAATGTCACAGGTATGATATATTTCATATTTGATTATACATATATACAGGAGTCATTATTTCCTCCAACAGTGTGGGTTTACAAAACTCCGCTTCAAGGTTGGCCAAGCCAACTTCACACTCAACGGTGGCAGGTATTATGTATCGCAAAATTTTTTTGATCATATATACTTAAAATTTTTGTTTTGGATGTTTTGACTTTATACGGACAGACATCATATTCCGCCTGACGGTACAACCGCGGTGGCACTTAACGAATTTCTTATTTCAGAAAGTATTTTGGAAAGTTCATTACCACAGGAAGAACACGTTATGCACGAAGGCATATCAACGTCAAAGGTATCAGCTAGCCTATTACAAGGCAACATGGTGCCCATAATAACATAATTGTTTTTCACAAAGGAGAGACAGTTTTAAAACCGGCTTCCGGTTTAAGATTGGCCACCAGCCTGGCCTGATGGTTGTGGGTCATCCTGCGCCGCTTCAGCTTCCGTTTCTCTACCCAGTGGCTGGAAATCCACAGTTGTCCAGTCGATTCCCATTAATGCTTGAAAAACAACTTCGTCATGGATTAGCGAAGACGGATCAATATCGGGAGCGTAAGTATGCTTACGGATTGGAGGGATCAAGTTTTCCGATTCATGGATTGGTGCAGCTATTCGCTTGTTCTGGCTGTCATATTTGGCTTGATAATGAGACAAATCTACCTCCTCAGCCAGTTGACAAGCTAGCGGACGCACCTCCCGGTTTATGGCTCGCAAATCCGCTTCACCAAATTCTGACCCGTCTTCCTTCAAGCTGGGATAACCCTGAGCTGCTTCAATAGGATCAAAATCCGGCACCCAGGCTTTTGCCCGGATTAAAGCATTGATTGCACCGGTTCGAGTAGCAGATTTCTTCAGCTCTTCAACCCGGGCAGGAAGCACTGACAGTTTCATCAGAGTATCTTGAATCAAATTGGGCGCCGGTTTGTTATGAGATGCGGTGCAGATGATCCGCTGGGCACCAGTGTACAATTGTTCAACTAAGGTATAGGCGGCTTTCAGTTTCCTCCGCACATCTGACCCCAAGTGACCAATGCGTGTCCCTGAAATACCATGAAGGGTTAATAAACTGGCGACCCTGTAAAGAAGGCAGAACCAATTCAGAAGGCAAGATGGCTTACCAAAGATAGCAGTGGTCATGGCATGAACATGCCGCTTTATGCTAGTCAGTTCATCTGTCATTGGTTTTAATGCAGCCTCGGCATCCTCTGCTCGTTTGGTCAAAGCGGACTTTTCAGTGGCCCAATCCGCCCGTTTCTTCTTGAAGTTCTCCTTAAGTTGTTCCATGGCGCTTAAGGCACTAGCCAATTCCTCTTTTGCTTTGGAGGTTTCAGCTTGTTGGGTTTTCAAGTTTTCTTGAAGATCGACGACTTGGTTTTGTTTCGCCTTCAGCTCCGCCTGCAGGCAGATAGCTATATGTTTCAACAAATCGGTAGAAGGATTCAAGTGCCAACCACATAACAAGTTATGTGCTTAACACTTGGGGGCTAATGCATATTCGATCTTCATCTTTCAATGGTTTACAAAGTCCCAAGCTCAATACAAGTATTCAACTTGGCACTTGGGGGCTAATGCATATTCGATCTTCATCTTTCAATTGTTTACAAAGTCCCAAGCTCAATACAAGTATTCAACTTGGCACTTGGGGGCTAATGGCTATTTGATCATATGTATTCTGATGCGGCAGTTTCATTTACTTAAAGTACCGGTTTAACTACGCTAAGTTGAACCGGCCCTTGGGGACTACATCAGCAAATTTCAATGCTTCAAGATTCATATTATTATGTCCCGATTTGAAAGAATATTTCAAATCGGCCCTTAGGGGCTAGGAGAGTCAACAAGAATGAAAGCATACAAGCAAGAAGGAGCATATGGAAGTTACCTCATATTTATCCTTCATCATATTAACCAGACCGACTTCACAGTCACGGCTGGTATACAGCCGGTCCAGATAGCCGGAATGGATATCTCGGGCGTTCAGAGCAGCGTAAGCCGTCAGATCAGCATTCCACTTGCCTTTGCCAAAAGCAGCTAATTCCTCCTTGGCAGAATGTTTGGATAAAGCGACAGGGTTGCTTGGCTCAGTATGGCCAGTGCCAGTAATGACAACTTCATCATCATTCGTACCGCCGGTTTGCACGGGAGCTGTTGGCTTGTCAGTAGGTTTTGCGAGACCGGTGGAGCTTTCAACCCGGAGGGAACCTGTGGGCTGATGGATAGGACCTGAGGTATCAGTAGGTCTTTCCTCAGCAGTAAGATCATCATCTGGCTATGGTGGATCATTGGGAATATCCTCAGGAATAGCCGCTTCAAGATTGGGTGTTGTGCCTGGTTCAAGAATGACATCTTCTTCGGCCGCTTTATCCAGGCGGGCCTTCTTGCTCGGCCTAGGTTTGGCCCTGAGAAAAATAACAAAATTAAATACAGCATATGTTCTAAGGCAATATACTGCAAACATCACAATAAATATAGCTTACCCAAGCACCATTTTGAGCGGTGGGAGCTGAGTAGCTGACAACTCACCAGAAGATGAGTGGGAAATAGCCTGATAATCGGAGTCAGACGGATTAAGAGGTTGACGAAAGCAGCCCACTTTAGGACAAGTACTGACAAGCGAATTAGAGACCTCGGAATGACGTTTCCGAACCGGACTGTTCAGTAAACCGGCAGAGGTAACTACCTGGCCGCTGTGCCGGGTGGTGCGGCGAGCTTCGTGTTGTTGAGTCTTCATAAGAAGTTTAGGATCCAAATAAGCAAGAGGATGAGAAAATTTAACTTTCCGGTTTGCCTGACGGATTTTTTGTGAAGGCAAAGTTTCTGAATCGGAATAGAGAATAATTACCTCTGCAACATCCGCATGGCTGGCTTCGGCATCATCCTGACAAATATCATCATCAATAAGATGCATGAAAAATAAACCAAGTGAGTCAAGCTCTACCTCAAAGTCCGGATTATCCACCTCGTCATCAGGGGCCGGATTAGAAGATGCAGTGGTTCTTTTCCGGTGGGCAGTCTTCTTCACAGCTTTAGTTTTTTGCCGGGTTGCTCTTTCCGATTTATCTGTTTTCTCTGGTTTCTCCTGCGGCAGCTTTTTGCTCCAAAACGGATCATCACCCTGATTATGCAGACACTTATATTAGAAACAATGGCCAGACATATCGATAACAGATTCAGCAAAGAGAAAAATCAAAGTCTTACAGCTGGCGGTTTGTTGGTGGCGCAGAAGGGAAGCAGGCCGGTTCTAGAGCAGATGTGCTCCGGTTCATTCACTATCTTACGCACAGCCTCCGTGATTTCTTCACCGGACAGCTGGAGTCTTGAATGTCGCAGTGGGTCATCCACACTATCAGTATATTCGCACATCAAACCGGAGCGCTGACTAAGGGGCAGTATGCTCCATGATATCCAACAGCGAGCAAGCTCAACCCCTGTTAAACCGTTGGCCATAAAGGCACTGAGCTTTGACAGCTGGGGAGCATATTTGCTTCTCTCCTGGGCAGTCAATCGTTGAGGAAAAGGATGGGTATTGCTGAGCCGCTCCGGACGAAAACCAGGCAAGGGATTCTCACCAGCAGGGGAGGTGTCTTTGCAGTAGAACCATGTCTGATTCCACTCCTTGGGGTGACTGTGTAGCTTGGCGTGAGGGTATGTGACCTCTTCCTTTTTTGAATCGCCATGCCACCCAACTCCGTATTAGAGCCATCAGTAAACTCAGTACGGCGGTTTAGATGGAAAAGATCTCTGAATAATTCCACTGTGGGCTCCTCTTGAAAGAACACCTCACAGAGCACTTGGAAGTGGCACATATTTGTAACAGAGTTGGGGCCAGTGTCTTGCGGATGGAGTTGGAAATCAGCTAGAACATCCCGGTAAAATTTAGAACCGGGCGGTTTAAAACCCCGGGCTAAGTGGTCTACGAAGACAACAACCTCTCCTTCTCGAGGTGTGGGGGGGCATTCTTTGCTAGGAGCCCTCCAATGGATGGTGTCTTTGCTGCCCAAGGCGCCAATCAGGACTAAATCGTCCAGTTGATCCTCTATGACGCGAGAAGGGACCCATTTGCACTCATACACTTGCTTGGCCATGATGAAATCTACAAGGTACATTGATATGTGCAATGTTAAACCGGAAGCAGATCTATCTAAACCGGAGTTTTATGAAGCAACAACATATGGCGGTTCAACAAGGGGACTAATGGCATATACCGGTTTGGAAAATTTTCTATCAGGTTAAACCGCCTGATCTAAACATTGAAGCAATTGAGATTGTGGATGGTTAAGTATGCAGAAAAAGGTTTCACAAGGTCTTGTTACGGCGTTGGATCTGAAGCAAGTTCAGAAAATAAGAAAAATAGTCGAAGATCAAAGCAGAACAGTATTGAATCAATGGGCAGAAGTATATGTGAGATCTACGGTTTTGAGCAGGAAACCAACGGCGGATACTAAAAGTTACCGCTACCCAAAGCAAGGGTTCACATGTGCATCCAGGAGCTAGTAAATGAGTATGAACAAGTGAGGAACACCGCAAGAACACGAAGCCCTAGATCAGATCTATGTTGAGAAGAACAGAAGACCTACCAGAGCTGAGGAAAACGCGGAAGGTCGCCGCGGCTTTCTGGCGCGTTCAAGTTGATGCAGCGGCCAAGGGTGATGCAGAAGACGACGGCGGTGGCGGAGCTCTGAGACTGGCGACGGGAGGAAGACGAAGAGGAAGGGCACGAAGGGAAGAAAATAAATGACCCTTCGGGCCTACTTATAAGGCAAATGACATGTGTGAGGCGCGGGAATCAAGGGACCGCAGATTTTGGAAGTAGGGCGGTCACCTCGGTCATCGCGAATCTATTAAACAAGATATCATGGATGTTTTCTTTATGACAGATGATGTCACGCCGGTTTACAACAAACAGAGAAGATGACGTCACGGCGGTTCAACAACTACAAGAAGATGTTGAAGACGAAGATTTTTGCTAAGGATTGACATGAACCTGTTCAAATCAATCTGGAGCCTAATGTTGGGGATATTACTACTGGGAATAAACCAGCCTACCTGGGCCGGATTAACTCCATCAGTAGTTCAAAGGTGTTAAAGCCCAAAGAGGCAGATAAAGGCCCAGGGCCCGTAGTCGGTTTACAACCTGTAGCCGTATATCAGCTTTGTGCATATACTTGTAATATAAGTTAGGAACAAGGAGAGACCAACCCGGAGATGAGTATGAACCGGTGTTGGGACTCTCTGAACCGGCAGGCGTCATCCATGTATATAAGGGGACGACCCGGCGGCGGTTCAAGGACAACAGACAACAACTCGAGACATAGGCGAAGCTTGTTTGCCCCCTAGTCATCGAAACCCCATCAATTCCATCACAACTAGACGTAGGCTTTACCTTCCTCGAAGGGGCCGAACTAGTATAAACTCTCTTGCGTCTTTGTGTCCGCTTTAACCCCTTCAAGCTAACCCGTCGCGATGGCTCCACGACTAAGTCCTTTCTCTAGGACATCTGCCGTGACAAACCCACGACAGAACCCGAAAGAGTTCCCGACGCCAGGCGTCGTCGGACTCACCGTCCGATGACTCTGCGGCGCACTCTTCCCCCGAAGACGAGGAATAAGAAGAAGATGCTCCCCCACCGACTGGGGGAGACAAAAAGGAAGGCCGCCCCAACTGGGGGGGGGCGAAGGGTCCAAGAAGGGAAGGACTCTCCTTCCGGACAGCTCCACCGCCGCCGACGAAGGCGAAGACGAGTGGTTGCCCAGGGCCAAGCCCCCAGGGAGATCGTAAGTATTCGGATACCAGAGTACCTATAGGATTCCTTTGTCACACTGCTTTCCCTAACGCCGAACACAATTATGCAGGCCACCACGAGCCAGTATCGATGTATCGTCGGACGGCTCCTTGGGCTTCTCGGACATGGATAGCGATCCAGTCCCGACCGCCACCTCCCCTCATCCTGCCGACGACGCCGAGGTGTTGTCTCAAGAGGCACCGGATCGAGGGGAGACAGTCCCGGAGGCGCCTCAAGGTGACCTTTCGGACTCCGAGAGCCGAGGGGTCGGGGCCCCTAAGAGCTCCGAGTTCGGCCCTCAACCGAACACCGCGTCGGAACCTCCAGCGGTTCCAGGCTCGAGCAGGCGGCCTCCTTCTAAGAGGGGCAAGACGCCTGTGCTGGTGACCTCTGTCCATCCAGAGGCGCCGGACAATCTGCTGGAAGCGCTTCGCAGCGCTTCCATCGACGAGGAGCACCGCACTATCATGAGTGCGGTGATCCAGAAGGTTCAGTCCGCCAAGAGCGGATTGACTGAAGCCTGTGCCAGCCTTCTAACAGGCTTCGAGGTAAGTGTTTTAAAATGTAGTAGAAATATTACCGCATAGACAGTAGCCCCTGATGCTTTGTTCGGTGTTCACAAAGAAAAGCCGAACAGAGGATCAAATAATATCGCAGGAGTCTAACATAAGTGTGTCAATATGCATATGCAGGCTTCGCTGCTGGCGTCCGCCGCACTGACTGCGGAGGTCACCATACTGAAGCAGGACCTCGAGGGGTCCAGGAAAGAGCTCGGCCTTGCCAAGAGGCAGCTCGAGGAGAACAAGGGTAAGTAATACCCTCTCTATAGATATGTGTGTATATATATATATAAGAGGACGCGATTGCAAAATGACA
>NC_053027.1:103418761-103432648 GCF_003073215.2 Triticum urartu
CTAGTCGGGCTGTCCAGAGACCCCCTAGTCCGGCTATCCCACACTAACCCTCCTCCCAATTCCATGGCGTCCCAAATCTCCACGATCGGTGGTGAGTACAAGGTTAGAACCATCACCGGCGATGAGTTCAACGTCATCTACACCCGTTCTTCCGCGACGGTGAAAGGATCCCTTTCTCGCTTTAGCTGCATGTTCAAAAACCTAGATGATGAGTGGGTCGCTGGGCTAGATGTTGAGTACACCACAGTCCTGGGACGAGAGAAGGATCTAAAGGACGAAGAGAGGAAGAAGCCCGCCGTGATCCAGGTTTGCGTACATAACGTTTGCTTGGTCTACCACATATGCCATGCCGACATTGAGTGCCAGGATTTTAAGAACTTCCTCAAGGACAAAACAGTGAAATTCGTTACTATAGACTTTGGTAACGACAAAGAAGTCCTGCGTCGGATAGGCCTCGTTGTAGGCAACACCTTCGACCTCCAGAAGAATCGGCTGGTGTCCTCTCGTCAGCCTTCAATGCTGACCCTGGCAGGAGCCATGGTTCATCCTTCGTACGGTAAACTGGAGAAACCTCATTACACGTTTCATCATCATGCATGGCAGCGGAATGTACTAGATATAGACCACATCCACTATGCTGCAATGGATGGCTACCTTTGCTTCAATATCTACAAGGGTTGGATGAAGAGCAACAGCCAAGTGTGCGGTTCAAGCAAAGAAGTATCGGCCAAGAGGAAGAGGGACAAGGACGAAGGCGAGGACAAGGGAAGGTGGCAGTGTCGTTGCTCATGGTGGTTCTAATGCAGTGTCTACCAGAATAGTTGCAAAGTTTAATTTCAGGTGTGCTTAATTTAATTTGAGGAGTGTGTTGTGCTGAGCCCCCAGCAGAACTATGTTATGTTTCTTCTTTACTTTAACTCTTCAGTACGTACATACTAGTATTTCTTACATTTCATCTTTTAGTTGGTATAGTACTACCACTCGTTTCTTCACATTATATACGTACAATATATATGGCCAACATCATATAGCCAGCAGTTTAGTTGTCAAAGAATTTCAGGGTGCTTAGTTTTGTCAAAGAATTCCAAGATGCTTAGAGGGTGCTTGGATCCAAGGGACTTATTTTAGTCTGACTAAAAATAGTCTCTTTAAGAGGCTAAAGTTCCAAGCACCCCTGACTAAAGAGGGGGTAAAACTAGTCTTCAGACTAAAAAAATTTAGTCAGGGGTACGCCTACTAAAATGTGGATTAGTCCTCTCTCTACTCATTTAACTCCTCTCCTTTAACACAGGCGAGTTCTGGATTGGAGGGTTTGGAGGATAATAAATGCTCATTAACTTGATTTTAGCCTTTTTAGTATTTGGATCCAAGCATGGGTGAGGCTAGCATGTTTTAGTCCCACTACTTTTAGTCATGGGACTAAAACGTATCCAAGCACCCTCTTAGTTTTATTTGAGGGGTGGGTTGTGCTGGACACCATTATTGTGACTAGCCTTTTTAATAGTACTATATGCATAATTTGGCGACGAGCGCTCTCTATATGTACCACCTTTTTTTTAAATTTCAATTTTTGCTCCATGGCGCAATCCATCGATAGTACTACTGTACAAAAGTATACATTTTTTAAAAGGCTAGAGTACTGTTCATCACATATATAGCCAGTTAAATTCTCAACCTAGAACGACGTGCATGCCATGTAGTAAACCGATACGGAGGAAGTATAGTAAAAATGAGGTGATTACCCGAGCGATCGGCAGTGGGAGCATGGCCTGTCTATGCGGTCCCACGTGTCATGATCAAGGTCGAATGCGCGGCTGTCCCTCTTGAGGCTGAAGCAATACTAGTACATGGTTTGAGATGATGGCGAACCGAAGTGTGAAATAATGGTTGCTTCATCCGTCTGGAAAGTGCGGCATTGTGATTTGACGTCTCATTGCTCATTACATACTACTGGGCGGTACGAAGGGGTGCATCCCCCCTGCTGTTCTGCACTGTTATTTGGTGCTTGACACGTCGACCCGGTTGCTATATGTCCCACATGTCGCAGAAGTACAGAATTCATGAAAGGGAGCGTCGACGGAGGAGTATACTACAGAATTCATGAAAGGGAGCGACTTAGTTTTGGAAAAATCTGTTTTTACGGAGTACGTACCCACTAGGGTTTATAGGGCTCATCTAAAAAACATTCGTTTTTCCGTTTGATAAGTCTCAAGTTCTACTATACTACTAGTAGTACCATTACATGTTGGATTTCGAGGTGTGTTAGATCACCCGACGCAAGCAGTGTCAAGAGGAAACTAACCAATGCATGTACAAGTTCATGGAAATTTAGTGGTCATTCATGCATTCGTTCTAATTAATGCCTCGGTAAACATAACTTCTTGAGAAAAATGAGGGTACTAATTACTTGTGCAAAATACGAAATTAATTCGACCACTCACTGTCTACCTTGGTTGGAGAGATTTTGAAATTGAGCCATAAACTAGAAAGGAGGGAGTAGTAACTTTTGTCTCGATTACTATTTGTGGCCTTGTATAGATGCAAAATGTATTTTTTTATAGTGGCCTTGTGTAAGTAAATGGAGGGAGTACTAACCAAAGTACGTAGTAGGGACGAGGAGTAAACGGAGGGAGTAGTAAAATTTTCTCCTCGTGCTGCGAGCCACCGCGCGCGTGGGTGAGGGAGCGGGCGTAAGGCGTAGTAAGCAAGATTCACCTCATCCTGCGAGCCACCGCGTCCGTGGGCGGGGGAGACGGCGTACTAAGCAAGCTTCTCCTCGTTCTGTGAGTTGACGGGACACATCAAAAGTACTCCAGTGTATAGAGCCTTGCCTCTAAGGTAGGCCCCACATGGTTTGCCTCTTTTTTAATTTAACATAACGCGTCAAGTCGCAATTTGTTTGTTCACCCGTGGTAGATGATCCTCCCTCCACCAAGTGGACAACCAGTACACGTGCCAAATTACCACGTGGGCTGCCTTTTTCGTACAGAAATGAGCTCCACCGTGTACCCACGTGGGTGTGGTTGGGAAAGAGACGGGAGTACGTGCGATGTGTGTGCACCTCTTCTCTTCGTGCACGTCCCCCACCTACGTGGGTGTGTGTGAGAGAGATACAAACCTAGACATAATGCACCGTCCATCCCCATGCCTCCGCCCAGAACGACCACCAGTCACCACCACGCCCCACTCCTCCTCACCTTATCTCTCATCTTTCTCCCTCCATTTTTATATACAAGGGGCCACTATCAAAATTACAATTTGCAGATATACAAGGCCACTAACACTAATCGATGCAATATTAATGGTGTTTGCCTCGTGGTACTAGCAAAGGAGGACATTAATTATCCCTTGCATGCATGCGGGAGTTTGTAAAAAAATGCATCTTGATGTTCCGTGCAATGCATGGGCATCTTGCTAGTCCATGAAAACAACACATCAAAATTTCACGAGCTTGGGGGCAACTGGCTCCGTCGGCGAGAGGGAGGTGGATCAGCGAGCTGCATTAGCTCGTATCCGGCGGGCTACCCAATCGGCTTGGGATTGCGGAATAACTACTCTTCGTAAGGCCCTTAAGAGTGACAAAATGGTGGAGGAGATTAGGAGCGGCGGCCCGGTCATGAACGGACGTGTGTCCAGAGTGGGTTTCTCGGCTTCCACACAGGCGGGTTTCATGGAGGCGTTTGAATGCGGCACGGAGGCGTGTTCAGCCGGGCGTGCCACGAGTGGCGCCCTCGACTCTGACCTAGGACATCGTGCCGTTCTTCCACTGACATGTGGGCTCTTTGGGTGCATGGCATGCATGTCAGTGACCCAACGCAGGCAGCGCACAACAGAGGAACCTTTGGTGGGCCAGGGCGGTCAGAAGCGGGCATTTCATAAACCGATGATTGTTCATTGAGTCTGACGTCATCTTTTTTCATGTAGATAAGACTACTATGTTGATAGCCCGTTCGATACGTTGTGATTCATAAAGACCGCTGCAAACATCAATGTTATGCTTATCACAGATAAGATTGATTAATACCCGTAACAATCCATGTCCTTAACAAAGGGTGCATGCACGTATAGGTTGAACATGTGTCTTGCGTCGTGTGCTGTGTGCATGCAGGCGTGCGAGTGTTGCGTGCGTGCAAGGGTACGTTTCAGTATTGCATGCATGGGTGCGTACATGCATGTGTTCGTGAGTGCATGTGTACATGTCAGTGTTGCACGCCAGCATGTGTGCGTGTGTACGTGTCAGTGTTGCACGCCTACATGCGTGCGTGTCTTGCGTGCGTGCATGTGTACGTGCGGGGTGAGGCTACACGTCAGTCGACTGACTTTTTCATCTCTGGTCATTAGATTTTCCAGCCGTTGGATACGAAATCAAGGGCCTCCAGTTTATCATCAAACTCCACCACCCCTGAGCCGCCAGCCACCACCGGCCGAACCGCCAGCACCCGCCGCCCGCAGCCGGCCCGCCCCCCCCAAAACCACTCCCCATCGCTGGTCCGCCGCCGCACCGGCCATCCCTCTAGCCCCCCCCCCCGTCGAGCTTTTTCTCCGGGGATCCCCACCCCACCGCCCAATGAACGCCCCCCAACCGCCGGTGACTGCCAACCAGAGGTCTCACGACTTCGAATACCCACCGACCACTAATGTATTACCATTTATGTCCTTCATATACGCGCTGACAGGTGGGCCCTATGGTAATGTGCGCTGCTGAATGTGGACCGTTTGACTGGTCAATTGATCATGTTATCAACAAATTACGGAGCTGTATGGTGAGCCAGTGACCGTATGATCACCCTAAAATGTACTCCTATTTTATTAACACAGTACAGACTCAAACTACCATTTCTTTCCTTCATATACGGGCTGACAGGTGGGCCCCACGGTTACGCGCCCCGATGGTGCAACACTAGTTGCGCCGCGTGGAACGTTTGACTGGTCAATTGATTGTGTCATCAACAAAATACGGAGTTGTATGGATGAGCCAGTGACCGTATAATCAAGATATGTATTTGTTTAACACGGTACAGACGCAAGGGCTCATATATACACGCAAGCACTCACCGCTATAAGCGCACACACGCGAACCCTACCCCTATGAGCACCTTCGAGAGAGTGGGCAGCATATATGATCTTGAGATTTTACGAGGTCACCATAGGTGCCTCGTAGTCGAGTGGAACGTCTCCTCCCATTGAACGTACGTCACCGGAAAATACTAAAATTAACACAAGATAAATGCGAGCACTGAGACTTTAACCTTGGTGGGCTCGAGAAACCACTGTCCTCTAACCATCCAACCACATGTTGGTTAGCACGACAAAATGTATGTGGTGACCGTGATGAGCTTATTATGAAGTCCAGTGACCATATTGTGCTTTCGCTTCAAATACAATGACTGTAAGTGTCGTCAACAAAATACGGAGCACGCATCAAATGCAAAGTCCGTCAGTGTCATCAACAAAATATGGAGACGTATCGTGAGCTAGATACCATTGTACTATTGTATATGCTTATTTTCTTAGTGGCCGATTGCGTGTGTGGTGTGGTGGGCACATCATTTCTCGTTGTGGTGGGTCAACATGAAGACTCATGGGTCGGTTCCATCCTGCGCCACATATAGGTTGGACCGAGACATGTTATACGAAGACCCATGTGGAGGACTCGGCGTACAACATGAAGCTACCAGAGTCGCGGAGGACTCTATCCCCATTGGTGATAAGCCGACTATATATGATTTGTAACCCTAGGCCCTTAGTATGTTATACAAGCTTGGGGGCTAGTTCGTCGATAGTATACACACACGCACAATGCCTGGTATTCACGTGTACTTTGTACACACCCCTATCACTAATATACAGTACCAGGAGTAGGCTCTTTCTTCAACTGCAATTGAATTCTAGCATGTGCATGTGTTTATTTCATATTATCGATCCATAGAGTGAGAGCGGTTTGAAATACAGGCAATGGATGCTTTTGCAATTCATATATAAACATTAATTAGTGCACTCCATGTTGTTAGTGTGAAGCACTTTATACATTTGTCACTTGCATGGATACATTCCAAATTGCTAGCTACGAAATAGAATACATGTCGAATTCAACATAAAGGGGGTTTCAAAGATTCGAATTCATAGGAAGTGCATTCATCTATTTGAACCCGAGATAATGGCATTTGTAAATCAGATGTAAAAGGGGGCATCAATCTTTGTTGTGAGTTTGAACATGCTATACATATTCATACGCATATCTAACTTTTTTTGCAACCAAGGAGATTATATCTGGACCGATGCATCGAACTGAGGTAAGTTGCATATTTTTTTAATATATACACGTGTACAATGTATACTCAAATGCACCCCCTCCATTCCAAAATAATCGTAGCTTTAGGATTTTCAAGAGTAAAGATTTGTGAAGTTTGACAAATCCTGAAAGTTCAATTCAAGAGAACCGAAAACGTTAAGGCCTTCTTTGGTTCATAGGATAGGAATTTTATAGGAATAGGAAAATCATAGGAAGTGAGATGACATGCATGTCAATTCCTATAGAGAAAGAGATGTCATTTGGTGCATAGGATAGGATTTTTTCCATTGAGTCTAGGCTAATGTTTTTTTCCTCCAAAACGTGAAGGATTGATTCCTATCCTACATAGGAATTAGAATCCTATTACTACAAACCAAAGGGCTTCAAAGGAATTTTTCCTTTGCAAATCCTATCCTATAGAATTCCTACAAAAATCCTACAAACCAAAGGAGGCATGCTTCTACTCCCAAATATTGAATGAAGCGCCAAATAGGCCTCTGGTCACCCAAAACCGCGTGAGACTAATGTTTTGGTGGTAGGAAATTACTGTCCTGACTCTGGCCCGTGTAGCCTATCGGCCCGATGTCCAAAGGTCTAAACCAGGGTAGGTTTGTAACTTCACTAAGACGCCGAGAAGCATTCATACACCGTGGGCGCCTACCCATGCGCTCGGCCGAAAATCTATCCCGCCCACATTTGGGACACCTGACATGACTGTCCTACCCCCAACCCGCAATATGTCCGAAATTTTAGATGGGGGGAAAGTTTGTAACTTTCCCCAAATTTCAAACAAGCGTGTCTCAAACCGAAACATTGTTCCCCCTTAGTTCCCCGCCTCCCTCCGTTTCCCCATTCATACTCCATGGGCGCGAAAACGCCCTCTCCACCAGCCGTGAAACCCCAGCCTCCTCCGTCCTCCACCCCATAGCGGCCAATCCACAGCCGCCCTCCTCCATCACGCCGGAGCCGGTACCCCGACGTTGTCGTCCAACGCAACCGCAACCGCAACGCCCTCAAGGACATAGCAGCTGAAGCCGAGGCAGAGCTGCCTCCACGACGCCGACGCCGACGTGCGCCGTACTAGAACCACTCCGACCACGCCGTCCTGTGCCTCACTGCTGCGGCTCCACTGTCGCAACCGTCCATCGCACCAGAGCTGTCCTCGCTACGCCATCGTTCGCCGCCTCGGATCTGCTTCCCCGCCGTCGACAGACGGCCACCACACCACACCCAACAACTTGGCCATGGGTTCATCCAAGGATGCACCATCCTCCACAACTTGTGGTTTCCGGCGAACAACAAGAAGATCATCGGAAAAACAGAAGGAGGACACAGCACTGCCAGCAGAAAGAGGTACTCCTCTTCCCTTATTCGTGCAAATCTTATGTCTCGGCTCACACCGTATTCATCCCACGAAAGAAACTAGTTGAGCGCTTCTTACTGCATCTTCTTCATGATACTAAATGCACAAGGTTTCCTCCCTTTTACTATTTCACCTTTGCTAGAGGTCAGTAGCCCGCATGGATTTCAATTCAGGGTCAGTCGAACCGCAATTAAAAGAAGCAACACCCGCTTAGGCGCGCGGAGCACCTAGTCCGCCTGTTCCCCGAGGAAGCGGCGCATCGGTGTCTATCATAGGGGTGTGGGACGCAGGAGCTGCTTGCGCCCGATCTGGAGGTCGGCGGGGCTTGAATGGATGGCCTGGGGGCAGTGCCAAGCACGGCGGTGCGGTGAGGTCGAGGGGAGGGCGCGGGCAGGGGAGGAATACCGGGCCGGTGGTCGCTGGCGTTTCAAGGAAGATCGTCAACACCGACTCGCTGGAGGTAGATGAAGGCGGTCTGCCCGTTCTTTCTACATCGGATGGTGCAGAAAAAATGGACTAATCTATTTGCTTTCAGTCGACTGTTATTTTCATAGAATCATGTAGTAATTTAGTGTGCCATGCATGTTGTAGAGCTATCATATGTCTCTCGTCATTTATTTCTCACCGACCTGCTATCTGCTACCTTTACACTATACTAATTGTGCACACACTACACCCATACTCATGCTATTGTTTTTTTATGCATGGGTATTTCAGACTCTGATGCAGTGTTGATGAATGCGGAAAAGAAAAGACAGAAGTCTCTCTAGTGTAATTCGAAGATAAGCACTAAGCGTTCCAGCGCTCTAACAGGTGCAGTGTCAGCAGTTGGAGACAGTAAACTTAGCTCTGCAGTTGATGATCTCAGTTGCCACATACAACCATCCCAGGTGCTTGCTTTAACTTCGCGCTGTCAAATGTGGTTGCATGTTGCATATTGTGTCTAGCTTGTATTTCTTCCAATTTGGTTAAATTGCATCTGCTTACTTTACACATTATACCTTTGATAATGACATGCCTTCCTATTTTGATACATACTACATATGTCTATTAACCATGTTCGTACATCAAACTAATGCTCTTTTGTATCCCTCGTCAATCACTTATGATGAGACAGTCACCCGGGTGGGTTTCTGTGAGACGCCATACTCGTTTAAAGAGTGCAGTGTCATCCTCCCCACATGATTCTCAAGAAACAAGCAAGGCTAAATGAAGATAGTCAACGTAGCTCTCTAGTTGATCACCGCAATTCCCCCACACCACCATCGCAGGTGCTTGCTCTTACTTGGCAGTGTGATATGTAGTGTTCGTCTTACATGAAAGTAGTGTTCGTCAGTATCATGCATCAATGAGTTCTGAAGAGCAAATTTTATTCCTTTTTCTTGTGGGTTTGACTTGACAAGGCAAAATCAAGAAAGAGGAAGGAAAAGAGTAAGGAAGGCGATGATGGTGGTCCTCTGCAGCAACGTAAACGGAGCATCTGTACCGATTCTCCTTGTACTGATAGTGCATTACAAGGTCCAAGTCTCCGCTCCCCTACTCCACCATCCAAGGTGCTTGCTCTAACTTGGCAGTGTGATATCTGGTTGCATGTTGCATATGGTGTCTAGCTCGTATTGCTCCTAATTAGTGTAAACTGCATCTGCTTAGCTTACACATGATACATGTGAATATGACACGCTTTCCTGTTTTTGGTACATACTATATCTTATGATAAGGCACCTTTAAGTCGCCACTGTGATATTGGTTGTGTCTTGCATATGATTTCTAGCATGTACTGCTTCTAATTTGTTGAAACGCCATACAGTTTGAACTTGGCAGAGTGATATTGGTTGCATCTTTCATATGGTGTCTAGCTTGCAGTGCTTCTAATTTGTTGAAATGCCTTCTGCTTAGTTACCACATCATAGGTGTGAATATGTCACACCATCCTGTTTTTCATACATATTCCATCCTCGCATCATGTGTTTGCCTTTCATCCGAGTAGTGTTCGTCAGTATCATGCATGAATGAGTTCTGAAGAGCGAATTTTATTCCTTTTTCTTATCGGTTTGACTTCACAATGCAAAATCATTACAGCTGAAGGAAATTAGTCCGGCAGTGGATGATGGTGGTCCTTCGGAGCAACTCAAACAGGGGGTCTCTACAGATTCTACTCCGCCATCCTCCCAACAAGATTCGCAAGACAACACAAGGCTGGACAGTCAACGTAGCTGTGTAGATGATGAGCACATCTCCCCTACTCCACCATCACAGGTGCTTGCTCTAACTTGACACTATTATATGTGGTTGCATGTTGCGTATGATGTCTAGCTTGTATTGCTTCTAACTTGAATTGCATCTGCTTACTTTACACATAATGCCTGTGAATATGACACGTGTTCCTGTTTCTAGAACATACGTGTACATGATGAGCACATCTCCCCTACTCCACCATCACAGGTGCTTGCTCTTACTTGGAACTGTTATACGTGGTTGCGTTTTCCGTATGATGTCTAGTTTGTATTGCTTCTGATTATGTTGAATTGCATCTGCGTAGCTTACAACTTATACCTGCAACGATCACTTACCCATAAGACACATTTAACTTGGGACTGTGATGTAGGTTGCATCTTGCATTGTCTTCTAGCTTGTACTGCTTCTAATTTCTTGAAATGGCACTTACGACGAGACACTTTTTACCTGATAGAGTGATATTGGTTGCATGTTCATATGGTGCCTAGCTTTCATTTCTTCTAATTTTGTTGAAATGCCTTCCGCTTACTGTTTTTTCATACATATTCCATCCTCCTATCGTACGTGTGAATATGAAACGCTGTCTTTTTTGTATATATTCCATCCTCCTATCCTGCGCTTGCCTTACATCAAAGTAGTGTTCGTCTGTATCATGCATCAACCAGTTATGCAGAGCTAATTTTATTCATCTTCTTGTGGTTTTGACTTCATAAGGCAATATCAGAAAATAGGAAGGAAAAGAGTAAGTTAGGGGATGTTGGTGGTCCTCCGCACCGACGCAAACAGAGACTCTCTAGATTTGCCACTGCTACTGCTAATGAAGTTGAAGTCCCAAGTCTACATGATGAGTTCATCTCCCGTACTCCACCATCGCAGGTGCTTGCTCTAAGTTGACAGTGTGATAATTGGTTTCATGTTGCATATGTTGTCTAGCCTGTATTTCTTCTATTTTGATTAAATTGCACCTGCTGAGTTTATACGTTATACATGTGCATATGACATGGCTTTCTGTGTCTAGAATACACTGCATCTATCTATCATACCATGTTCTTACATCAAAGTACTGCTGTTGTGTATCCCGCATCAGTCACTCATGATTGGACGCTTTTAACATGGCAGTTTGATAGTGGTTGCATCTTGCATTGATTTCTACGTTGTACTGCTTCTAATTTTTCGAATTGCCACTTATGACAAGACACTTTTAACTTGGCAGAGTAATATTGGTTGCATCTTTCATATGGTGTCTAGCTTGCATTACTTCTATTTTCTTGAAAATCCTTCTGCTTAGTTTGCACATCGTAGCTGTGAATATGTCATGCCGTCCTATTTTTCTTACATATTCCATCCTCATACGGTTGTCTTACATCAAAGTATTGCTTGTCTGTATCATGCATCAATGAGTTCTGAAGAGTGATTTTATTCTTTTGTGTTGTGGGTACAGCTTGACATGGCAAAGTCAAAAAAGAGCAAGGAAAATAATATAGTAGGGAGTGTTGTTACTCGTCGGGTGAAACGGAAAAGGTTCTGCCGTCGAGATTCTGCTGGTACTTATAGTGCAGTAGAAGGTCCAAGTCCACCGGCTAATCTACAAACACAGTATCACCTGCTCCACCAGCTGCAGCATCCGCTTCAACGGTACCAGCATCTCAACCAGTTACTCGTTCGTTTGCTCCGGAACTGGCCAGTTCCCAAGCTTCCTTCACACCTAACACTACTTCCGAAGCACTACTGACACAACAGGACTTGGCAAGATCAGATGAACCTCATGAGCATCAACACCAAGACGGTACCTGACTGAGTCAAGTTGCAGTTGCATGCTGTAGGATCGAAAGTATGTCTAGAGGGGGGTGATTAGACTACTTGACCAAATAAAAATCTAGCCTTTTCCCAATTTTAGTTCTTGGCAGATTTTACCTATCTTAGCACAAGTCAAGCAATCTCCACACAATTCAAGCAAGCATGCAAAAGAGTATATGAGCAGCGGAAAGTAAAGCATGCAACTTGCAACAATGTAAAGGGAAGGGTTTGGAGGATTCAAATGCAATTGGAGACACAGATGTTTTTGTCGTGGTTCCAATAGGTGGTGCTATCGTACATCCACGTTGATGGAGACTTCAACCCACGGAGGGTAACAGTTGCGTGAGTCCACGGAGGGATCCACCCACAAAGGGTCCACGAAGAAGCAACCTTGTCTATTCCATCATGGTCGTCGCCCACGAAGGACTTGCCTCACTAGCGGTAGATCTTCACGAAGTAGGCGATCTCCTTGCCCTTACAAACTCCTTGGTTCAACTCCACAATCTTGTCGGAGGCTCCCAAGTGACACCTAGCCAATCTAGGAGACACCACTCTCCAAGAAGTAACAAATGGTGTGTTGATGATGAACTCCTTGCTCTTGTGCTTCAAATGATAGTCTCCCCAACACTCAACTCTCTCTCACAGGATTTGGATTTGGTGGAAAGAAGATTTGAGTGGAAATCAACTTGGGAAGGCTAGAGATCAAGATTCGTATGGTTGGAATGGAATATCTTGACCTCAACACAAGTGTAGGTGGTTCTCTCTCGGAAAATGTGTATTTGAAGTGTAGATATGTTCTGATGGCTTTCTCTTCAAATGAAGAGTGGGTGGAGGGGTATATATAGCCTCCACACAGAATCTAACCGTTACACACAATTTGCCAAACTTGGTGGGACCGAATGGTTAAACTCGGTCGGACCGATTCATCAAACCTAGTGACCGTTAGGATTTTCGGTGGGACTGAGATGCAACTCGGTAGGACCGATATGGTTAGGGTTAGGGCATAACGTAATCTCGATGTGACCGATTACACAAACTCGGTGGGACCGATTTTGGTAATAAGCTAACCAGAGAGTTGGTCAGGTAAACTCGGTGGGACTGATTCGCTCATCTCGGTGAGACCGAAATGTTACAAAAGGGAAACAGAGAGTTTACATTGCAATCTTGGTGGGACCTATCGCTCATCTCGGTAAGACCGAAACGTTACGAAGGGAAACAGAGAGATTACAATCCCATCTCGGTGAGACCGAGATCCCTATCGGTGAGACCGATTTGCCTAGGGTTTGTGGTAGTGGCTATGACATTTGAAACTCGGTGGCGCCGGATAGAAAGAATCGGTGGGGCCGAGTTTGACTTTTGGTTTAGGTCATATGTGGATGTGGGAGAGTAGTTGAGGATTTTGGAGCATATCACTAAGCACTTTGAGCAAGCAAGCCATTAAGCAACACCTCATCCCTCCTTGATAGTATTGGCTTTTCCTATAGACTCAATGTGATCTTGGATCACTAAAATATAAAATGTAGAGTCTTGAGCTTCAAGCTTGAGCCAAACTTTTTGTCCTTAGAATTTTGAGGGATCCACTTTCCTCATCCATGCCATGCCATTCATTGAGCTTTTCTTGAAATATTAATCTTGGAATAATGTTAGCTCAATGAGCTATATGTTGTTAGGAATTACCAAAACCACCCAGGGATAGTTGCACTTTCACATGCTCCTTTATTTGTACTCTCACAGTTTGATGTACACTAACACTTTCCATATTCGTTGTTGAACTAGCACCATGGCGCAAGCAGAAACAGGCATCGGGGATAATGCTTGACAGATTAACAAAATCTAAAGGAGGGAGAATGGAGATCCATTTTGAGGCAGGTTTAAAAAGGCCACGTGATGCTACAGAGTCAGCCAAGTTAGTATCAGAGGTAGCTGTTAGGTGTCATGCACGTATCCTCCCAACGTGGATCCAGTATAGGAATGACAAAGACAATACCCAGTTTAACACCTTCCTTGACCATTTATCCGTAAGTAATGTTATTCATCGCAATTAGTAATATTGTCTTGCTCTGTCCCATACTTTCTAGCTTCCTCCTAATAAGACTCACATTCTTTTTTCAACAGATGAGGTTCAAGTTGGATCCGAAAGATGATGCAACTAAGACAAGCATGCACTCATGTTTTTCAGTCTGCTCTGCGACAGTATCGG
>NC_053027.1:103433648-103454947 GCF_003073215.2 Triticum urartu
ATTCTTTGGTCTTGATCTGTAATCTAGTTGTTATGTTCAGTGCGCACACAATGATAAAATAGCCTGTTTGTTTTATATCTGTTTGCCATGATATGAATGATGTCATACTATGTTCATCCTACTTTAAACCATGTCTCTTTATCCTTAGATGTCAACGAATGTGAGGAAATAGACAATACAGTAGGCATGCTACATGGACATATGTTCCGAAAGTGATTTTATTATGTAGTTGGCACTACAATACATGCTAATGTATTACAGTAGTTCACCAAAATAAGTTATGTATAAACGTTTAACCTACTTTGTTTGTTTTTGTCTCATTAGTAACTTATCTGGTACACTAATCTACAAGTTCAAACTTTCAGGAAGCTATGGAACAAATGATTGAACAGCCACAACCACCTGAAGGTGACGAGGCTACCAGGCACAATGTCACCTCTTGCTGCAGTGCGTCAGTATCTCTCCACTAACAGTGCAAAAAGCACCTTCCTGCGTAATTCTGGGTTGGTTGTCAAGGTAACCTCGTCCAAATCGCCTACTGAACAAAATCTTCCTGCTAGACAGAGTGATATATCTGTGCTCCAGACACAAGTCCAATCCCTAATGGACGTTTTTGGAAACAAGAATAGTGGTTGAGAAATGTCGTCAAGATATGAATGGTTTTGAAACCAGACTATCAGACATTCGCTTCGTTGTTCAAGAGCAATGGCGGAAAAAGGTGGAGATCGTGCTGCTCCATCAGATTCTACAGCCTGAAACATTAGCACTCAGGTCAAATGATCTGTGCTTCTATACATCTGATGGTGCTTTTATCTGGAAGGACTGTAAACTTTATGCCAACAGGCCTTTTGTTGTATGGTTGGAATTTATTTTGTTGTGATACAACATTTATGATGCTGCCAAAGGCTGCAGTAATTACGACTATTTTTGTATAGTGTAGGTTTATCTTAGTAATGTATTCGGCCGAAAGCTTCGTAGGAGCCCAACATGCCAACATTCGTCGGGCCCATTCCAATTGGGCTAAAAACGATTATGGGCCAAAATTTGCATGTAGCCCACTAAAAATATCTGGGCCTAAATCAGCATAAGCTTTCATATTTTTCTGGTAGGCCTGTGCCCATAGTGGGCCTTTAACAGGCCTAAACATAATTTGGGCCCTCAGTAAACAATAGGCCGTTTACAGGTGTAAATATCTCGAGCCCATAAAAACATGGGCCTTTAATAGACCGAAAGTGAGATTGGGCCCTGATTGTGCCAAATAACCCACTGGTCTTAGCAGGCCGAAATGGTGGCCCATTTACGATGCGGATCTTTCACAGGCCGAAATTCGGACGGGCCGTAAATGCGCCGACCTAATACACGGGCCTTTAACAGCGGAAAGTTCGGTCGGGCTAGATTATCGTCATTTTTATATGGGCCGTTAATGGGCCCGATGTGACGTTGGGCCACATATGGCCCATGGATTTCGTCCGACGTTAACAGGCCGAAAATCACAATAGGCCGAAAGTGGCCCAAATCTATAGTGGGCCTCTAACAGGCCGAATGTCAGACATGGCCGAATATGACCCAAATCCTTCACGGTCGTTTATGGGCCGAAAGTTTCAATGGCCTGTAAATGGGCCCAAATGAAGCAGGACCTTTAACAGGCCGGAAATACACCGGGCCGTAATTCGGCCCATATACTTAGCGGACTGTTAACGGGCCAGAAGTGACCATGGGCCGCGATGATGACAAGTTTAGGAAGGCCGTTGACGGGCCGATTTGACACTAGCCGTACGGGCCTTAACTGAGAATGTTGGGCCTTTAGCTGGGCCGGCCCATTATGGTCTGCAAAATCTTGTGGGCCTTTAGCTGGGCCGGCCCATTATGGTCCGCTAAATCTTGTGGGCCTTTAGTTGGGCCGGCCCATTTAAACTTTATGGGCCACTTTTGGGCCCGTCCACGTGTCAACATATCATAGGCCCATCTCGACCGTTGGATGAGTGACACCTGTGCCAACGCGGAGCTGACGCGTGGTTCCGTCGGCCAATGAGAATTTTACACGTGGAAAATCGGCATTGGTCGTGGCTGTTAGCGGTTATCGGATCCAAAACCGACCCGATAGCTTAACGGCGTCCCGTTACGGTGGATGCCACGTGTCGGTCACCCTTGACGAAAGCACTTCTATGTGACGCGCGATTTATCGTCATGGAAGTGGACACTTCCGTGATGATAATTTTGGTAATGTCATGGAACACTTCTACGAACAGCACAGGTATGACTATCTTGATTCTGTCATAAATTTGTCATGGATGTACATGCATGACAGAAAAGCGACCTACTGTGACAAACACGTATCATCACGGAAATGTATTTTTTTGTAGTGCAACAACCCGGCGTCCTCTGTAAGGGAATCATAAGCCGGGGTTTGATTCCTTTCAGGATCTCTTATTAGCTCTCTCGGCTTGACCATTAGACTAGGGGTGAGCCACTAATGACACATCAAGCCGGATGTGCTCACGCTGACAAAATTCCTCCATGGCACCCTTGGATAGATTAGTGCCATTATCAGTTATAATACTTTGGGGAAAACCAAAACGGAAAATCACCTCTTTCATGAATTGAACCGCCATGGCTGCGTCACATTTACTAACCGGCTTTGCTTCCACCCACTTTGTAAACTTATCAACCGCTAGTAAGAGGTGCGTCTTTTTGTCCCTGGACCTTTTGAAAGGCCCAACCATATCAAGCCCCCAGACTGCAAACGGCCAAGTAATTGGAATTATCCTCAATTCTTGAGCCGACACATGAGCGCGCCGTGAGAACTTCTGACAACCATCACATCTACTGACTAGATCCTCCGCATCAGCATGCGCCGTCAGCCAATAGAACCCATGACAAAAAGCCTTGGCTACGAGAGATTTAGACCCGGCATGGTGACCACAATCCCCTTCATGAATATCTCGTAGAATCTCACAACCGTCTTCAGGGGAAACACAATGTTGAAACGCCCCTGTGACACTACGATGATGCAACTCCCCGTTGATAATAGTCATTGACTTAGACCGCCGGGTTATTTGTCTGACCAAAGTTTCATCCTCAGGTAACTCGCCCCGGGTCATATAAGCCAAATAGGGGATTGTCCAGCCAGGAATAGCATCAAGAGCCGCCACCAGCTGTGCCTCCGGGTCAAGAATAGTTGTCGTGTTCTGGGAACGGGGTCCCCAGACTTGCCTGCCTGCGGCCTGCGGCGTGGCTCAAATGGGGCCCAGCGCGGACCATCTTCATCAGCTCAAGCTCAAGACCCTTGCGGGGGGCCAAGCCTCGCGGGGCGGATGACGGAAGCTTCCTCAGAAGCAACCTCATCAGGAAGGCTCGCGAGGAGGTGGAGAGATCAAGCGGGATACCTTCACGAGGAGCCCGTGATGCAAGCCATGACGATCGAGACCAGGCGGGCGCCAGGCGGTCGCCAGCCTGCGTAGTTTTCCTTGTTTCCCCTTTGTGCAAAGGGGGCCAAGCACAGGCCAAGGCATCGGGCAAAGGTTTACCATTCCGGTGCAACAAGACAAGACCAACAGAGGGGCAGGACAGAGGTCACCCGGAGCCCAACCGGCGTCATCACCAGGTAACTTTTTGGCAGCGAAGACCACCTTTGGTCAGGATAACTTGTACTATATGTTCCCCTTCAAAATGGCCAATTGTTGGGGCCCTTCCCACTCATTATTTGGGGAGAGGCCCAGGGGCCTCTATAAGTAGAACTAGCCACACAGAGTAGAGGGACATCTAGAAATCTGGTAGAGCCCTAGCAGAGAGAGAGAAGCGACTGAACTCACCCTAGCAGTTCATCGCACCAGCTCAAGAACACCTCTCGCGAGGCTGTTCTTCCCTTGTACTGTTCATCGTCAGCCCCTGAGGCAATCCACCACACCACACACTGGAGTAGGGTATTACACCACAACGGTGGCCCGAACCAGTATAAACCTCATGTCCCTTGTGTTCTTCGTGGTTTCCAGCTTAGATCATGCGAGGAGATCGGAAGTAGATCGGTAGGGGAGAGATCTCCGCACGCACCCCAGTGTTCGAACCTCAAGGGTCTGCCGGAACCCGAAATCTGACATTTGGCGTGCCAGGTAGGGGTGCGCCGGAGTCCTCCCTCCTGACGACCCGCTCTCCCCCGACATCGCATCCCACCCTCATGGCGGACAACGCGCCGCCTGCTCCAGCAACGGATGCTGACACTGGGGCCAGGGGGCTCTAGGCCTTGGCCCCCGCCTTCCGACAGGTGCAGTGGCCGCGCAAGTTCAGGTCCGAGACGCCGCCGCGATACGACGGTGCGACGGACCCGATGATTTTTCTGCTGGCGTACAAGGAGGCCATCCTCAGAGCCGGGGGCGACGACCAGGTGGTGGCGAACTGGTTACCCATGGCCCTCACCGGCGTCCCGCGCGCGTGGCTCCTCCACCTGCCGACGGCTTGTGTCACCTCCTGGGAGGAGCTGCGCGACCTCTTCCTCGCCTGTTTCGCCGCACCAGCGCCGCCCGTCGTCGTAGCTCTCCTGGGTGGCTCCCAGGCACCACCCTCGAGCCATCACGTCAAGCCATTCACCCGCCGGATCAGCACCGCCTCCAAGCGCCGAGAAGCCCCCCGGGCTGGGTGGCGCCCAAGGCTGATCTAACCTTCGACTCGGAGGACCACCCCTTCAACCCCATTGGTTCGGGCGTGCTCCCGATGATGTGCACCCCCACCATCTGCCAAGTGGCCGTCACCAGGACCCTCATCGACGGTGGTGCCGGCCACAACGTGCTCTCGGTGGAGGCCTTCAGCCTCCTCCACGTGCCGCTGGAGCGGCTCCAATCCAGCAGGCCTTTCTCGGGCGTCGGAGCCGGTTCCACCGCCTCCTTGGGACAGATCCGCCTCCTAGTGACCTTCGGCACCTACTACAACTTCCGCACGGAGCTGATCGACTTCGACATCGCCCCCATTGGCTTCCCCTACAACGCCATCCTCGGCTATCCGGCCTTAGCCTGGTTCATGGCAGCAACTCACCCGGCGTACAACCTCATGAAGATGCCTGGGAGCAGCGGCGTCCTCACCGTGTCAGGAGACACAAGGGATGCGCTGTAGGTGCTCCAGCTTGTTTTCAGGGTGGCCGCGGTGGCGCATCCCACTAGCACCGACGCCCTTGAGCCCAAGGGGGCTGCGCCGGCTAAAAAGAAGCAGCTGTTCACCCAAGACAAGGCGGAAACCAAGTAGGTACCAGTCGATGAGGACGGGTCCACTAGTGCCACCTTCACCATAGGGGCCAACCTCGAGCCCGAGCAGGAGAAGGCCCTGATCAGGTTCCTGCGTGCGAACAAGAAGGTGTTCGCGTGGGAACCTGATCAGTTAGCAGGGGTCCCAAGGGAAGTGATTGAGCATCACCTCAACGTGTGCCCCAATGTGCGCCCCGTGAAGCAGAAGGCAAGGCGGCAGTCTAGTGAGAAACAGGCTTTCATCGTTCAAGAGACCCGGAAGCTAGAGGCGGCAGGAGTTATCCGCGAGGTCCGCTACCCTGATTGGCTGGCTAATCCGGTCGTTGTGCCAAAAAAGGGAGGAAAGGAGCGCATGTGCGTCGATTTCACCAACCTCAACAAGGCCTGCCCGCAGGATCCATTTCCGTTCCCCGCATTGACCAGATAGTCGACTCCACCGCAGAGTGTGACCTATTGTGCTTCCTAGATGCCTTCTCGGGCTATCACCAGATCAAGATGGCGGTAGAAGATGTGGAGAAGACGGCTTTCCTGACCCCGTGTGGAGTGTACTGCTATACGTGCATGCCGTTTGGGTTGCGCAACGCTGGCGCGACCTTTCAGCGGCTGATGCACATCGCCTTAGGCTGGCAGCTTGGGAGTAATGCTGAAGCTTACGTCGATTACATTGTGGTGAAGTCTCGTGAGGCAAGAACCCTGATACAGGACCTGGAAGAAACCTTTGCAAGCCTCAACGAAGTGGACCTATGGCTCAACCCGGAGAAGTGCGTGTTTGGAGTCCCCTCGGGCAAGCTCCTGGGTTTCCTCGTATACCACAGGGGCATCGAGGCCAACCCGGAGAAGGTCAAGGCAGTCGAAGACATGAGCCCACCGAGGACCCTCAGAGAAATGCAGAAGCTCACCGGGCGTGTGACTGCGCTGGGGCGCTTCATCTCCAAGCTGGGGGAACGAACGCTGCCCTTCTTCAAGCTGATGAAGAAAAAGGGCCCCTTCGAATGGACTGAAGAGGCCGACAAGGCATTCCAAGACCTCAAGAGGTACCTTACCAGTCCACCAGTGATGGTAGCTCTGCGTCCTCGGGAGCCCCTGGTGCTCTACCTTGCGTCCACCCCCTACTCCGCTAGCGCAGCCCTGGTGGCAGTCAGGGAGGAGCGCTGTGCCAAGGACACATCGACCGTCCGAACTGAAGTAAAGCAGAGCCAGGAGGGCCTCGCGAAGGCCGCAATCGCAGCCGGAAAGGAACAGCCGCAGCAGGAGAACGCACCCGGAGCAGGAGAGGCCTCTTTAGGTGACCAAGCACTGGGAGCTCCATCGTCTCAAGAGATGCCTCGACCTCTGAAGGACGCAAGCTGCGCCAGCACCCTCAACCTCGTCAAGCATCCCATGTACTTCGTCAGCACGGTGGTACGGGACGCAAGGGCACGGTATCCCATGCCTCAAAAACTCCTCCTCGCGCTACTAGTGGCCTCACGCAAGCTGCGCCACTACTTCCAAGGACATCCCATCAAAGTTGTCTCAGCATACCCCTTGGAAAGAGTGCTCAGGAGCCCCAACTCAGCTGGAAGGGTTGCTGAATGGAACATTGAGCTACATGCATTTCAGCTAGAATTCAGTATGACCAGAGTCATCAAGGGAGCCGCACTTGCAGATTTCGTGGCAGAATGGGCAGAAGCGCCGGGTCTCGAGGCAGGCGAAGACCGATCACTTTCCCCGAGAAGTGAAGCACCGGATGGCTGGGTCATGTACTTTGATGGGGCATTCTCCCGACACGGTGCGGGAGCTGGCGCAGTGCTCGTATCCCTTACCCAGGACAAACTCTACTACGCGTACAACTTTGCTTCCAGCACGGAGAAAAGGTCTCCAACAACATAGCGGAGTACGAAGGCCTAATAGCAGGCTTGAAGGCCACAATTGCCTTAGGGGTGAAGCGCCTCATCATCAAGGGCGATTCACAGCTCCTCGTCAACTTCTCCAACAAGATATACGAGCCAAAGGATGAGCACATGGAATCCTACCTCGCTGAGGTTCGCAAGATGGAGAAATAGTTCTGGGGGCTGGAGTTGCAGCATGTGCCTCGCGGCACCAATCAGGAGGCTGATGACATTGCCAAGAGGGCATCTAGGCGGCTGCCTCAGGAGCCCGGTGTCTTCGAGGAGCGGCTCTTCAAACCCTCGGCGGTGCCGTCACTGTCGAGCACGGCGCAACCAAGGGAGGAGCTCCCTCAGCCGCCTGCCTCAGGAGCCCCGGTCTGTGGCCCAGCCTCAGGGGCACGCCTGCTCCAGGCGTTGGAGCCTCAGGAAGGGTGTTGGATCCCGGAGCTCAAGAACTACCTGATGCGAGGGACTCTGCCGGAGAATGAGGAGGAAGCGGAGCGTGTGGTGCGGCAGGCCACGGCTTATTGCATCAGGGATGGAGAGCTCTACAGGAAGCGACCAAATGACGTGTCCCTACGTTGCATCTCCCGAGAGCAAGGGAAGGAGTTACTGGAGGACATACACGGCGGAGACTGCGGGCACCACTCATCGTCACGGACCCTCGTCGGCAAGGGGTTCCCTAGTGGATTCTATTGGCCTACAGCACTCAACGACGTCGTTGAGCTTGTGAAGGCTTGTGAGGCCTGCCAGTTTCATGCTAAGCAGATCCATCAGCCTACGGGGGGTCTACAGACTATACCCCTCTCATGGTCGTTCGCAGGTTGGGGGTTGGACATTCTGGGCACGTTTCCTCAGGCGCCAGGGGCTATCGCTACCTCTACGTCGCCGTGGACAAATTCACCAAGTGGGCTGAGGTGGAAGCCGTCCGCACAATCCCGGCAGGCTCAGCGGTCAAATTCATCAAGGGCCTCGTTAGCTGATTTGGGGTGCCCAACCGCATCATCACCGACAACGGTTCTCAATTCACCAGTAATCTCTTCAAAACATACTATGCTAACCTTGGAACGCAGATATGCTACGCTTCAGTAGCATACCCCCGGAGCAACGGCCAGACCGAGCGGGCCAACGCGGAGGTCCTGAGGGGCCTCAAAGCCAGGACTTTCAAGAAGAAGCTGGAAGCCTGCGGCAGGGGCTGGTACGATGAGCTCCAGTCCGTGCTGTGGTCAATCCGCACAACTGCGACCAAGCCGACTGGCGAGACCCCGTTCTTCCTCGTCTACGGAGCAGAGGTTGTTCTCCCTCACGAGGTCAGGCGTCGCTCCGCACGGGTCCTGGCGTTCGATGAGACGCAGCAGGACGCCATGCGGGGGACGGATCTCGTGCTGGGGAAGGAGCGCTGTCGAGAATCCGCGTTGCAAGCGGCAAGTTATCAACAGGCGCTGTGACGATACCACTGCTGCAACATCCGCCCAGAACTCTTGAGGTAGGGGATCTCGTGCTCAGACGGGTTCTCTCTAGGGAGGGGCTGCACAAGCTCTCTCCCATGTGGGAGGGCCCATTCAAGGTTGTTCATGTTTCCAGGCCTGGCTCCGCACGCTTGGAGACCACGGAGGGGGTACCCATCCAGAACGCGTGGAACATTCAACATCTCCGGAGGTTCTATCCCTGAGCGAGGCCTAGCGCCTAGGAAAGGCCCGGTGCCTGTGAAGAAGGCGAATGCCTGTGAAGCTGCTGCGTTTTGGGAAAGGCCCGGTGCCTGTGAAGAAGGCGAATGCCTGTGAAGCTGCTGTGTTTTGGGAAAGGCCCGGTGCCTGTGAAGAAGGCGAATGCCTGTGAAGCTGCTGCGTTTTGGGAAAGGCCCGGTGCCTGTGAAGAAGGCGAATGCCTGTGAAGCTGCTGCGTTTTGGGAAAGGCCCGGTGCCTGTGAAGAAGGCGAATGCCTGTGAAGCTGCTGTTTGGGAAAGGCCCGGTGCCTGTGAAGAAGGAATGCCTGTGAAGCTGCCGCGTTTTGGGAAAGGCCCGGTGCCTGTGAAGAAGGCCAATGCCTGTGAAGCTCGCCGCCCGTGACACTCTCACGTAATAATGAGTGGGGCTGTACACCCCGGAGTCTCGGAGTGCCGCCCTCGGGCCTCGGGGCTCCCGCTGTTGGGGAACGTAGTTAATTTCAAAAATTTCCTACGCACACGCAAGATCATGGTGATGCACAGCAACGAGAGGGGAGAGTGTTGTCTACGTACCCACGCAGACCGACTGCGGAAGCGATCACACAACGTAGAGGAAGTAGTCGTACGTCTTCCCGATCCGACCGATCCAAGCACCGTTACTCCGGCACCTCCGAGTTCTTAGCACACGTACAGCTCGATGACGATCCCCGGGCTCCGATCCAGCAAAGCTTTGGGGAGGAGTTCCGTCAGCAAGACGGCGTGGTGACGATCTTGATGTTCTACTGTCGCAGGGCTTCGCCTAAGCACCGCTACAATATGACCGAGGTGGAATATGGTGGCAGGGGGCACCGCACACGACTATGGAACGATCACGTGGATCAACTTGTGTCTATGGGGTGCCCCCTGCCCCTGTATATAAAGGATGGAGGAGGAGGAGGCCGGCCAAGGCTAGGCGCGGCCAGGATGTGGAGTCCTACTAGGACTCCAAGTCCTAGTAGGAGTCCACCAAGAGGGGAGGAAGGGAGAAGGAAGTGGAGGAGTAGGAAAGGTGGCCGGCCCCCTTTTCCCTAGTCCAATTCGGACTAGAGGGGAGGGGGGCGCAGCAGGCCTTTTCTCCTCTTCCCACTAAAGCCCATCAAGGCCCAATACTTCTCCCGGAGAATTCCCGTAACTCTCCGGTACTCCGAAAAATACCCGAATCCTCGGAACCTTTCCGATGTCCGAATATAGTCGTCCAATATATCGATCTTTACGTCTCGACCATTTCGAGACTCCTCGTCATGTCCCCGATCTCATCCGGGACTCCGAACTCCTTCGGTACATCAAAACTCATAAACTCATAATATAACTGTCATCGAAACCTTAAGCGTGCGGACCCTACGGTTCGAGAACAATGTAGACATGACCGAGACACGTCTCCGGTCAATAACCAATAGCGGGACCTGGATGCCCATATTGGCTCCTACATATTCTACGAAGATCTTTATCGGTCAGACCGCATAACAACATACGTTGTTCCCTTTGTCATCGGTATGTTACTTGCCCGAGATTCGATCGTCGGTATCCAATACCTAGTTCAATCTCGTTACTGGCAAGTCTCTTTACTCGTTCCGTAATACATCATCTCGCAACTAACTCATTAGTTGCATTGCTTGCAAGGCTTATAGTGATGTGCATTACCGAGAGGGCCCAGAGATACCTCTCTGACAATCGGAGTGACAAATCCTAATCTCGAAATACGCCAACCCAACATCTACCTTTGGAGACACCTGTAATGCTCCTTATAATCACCCAGTTACGTTGTGACGTTTGGTAGCACCCAAAGTGTTCCTCCGGCAAACGGGAGTTGCATAATCTCATAGTCATAGGAACATGTATAAGTCATGAAGAAAGCAATAGCAACATACTAAACGATCGGGTGCTAAGCTAATGGAATGGGTCATGTCAATCAGATCATTCAACTAATGATGTGACCTCGTTAATCAAAGATGGTTATGTTTCCTAACCATGAAAAGAGTTGTTATTTTATTAACGAGGTCACATCATTAGTTGAATGATCTGATTGACATGACCCATTCCATTAGCTTAGCACCCGATCGTTTAGTATGTTGCTATTGCTTTCTTCATGACTTATACATGTTCCTATGACTATGAGATTATGCACACTCCCGTTTGCCGGAGGAACACTTTGGGTGCTACCAAACGTCACAACGTAACTGGGTGATTATAAAGGAGCATTACAGGTGTCTCCAAAGGTAGATGTTGGGTTGGCGTATTTCGAGATTAGGATTTGTCACTCCGATTGTCAGAGAGGTATCTCTGGGCCCTCTCGGTAATGCACATCACATAAGTCTTGCAAGCATTGCAACTAATGAGTTAGTTGCGAGATGATGTATTACGGAACGAGTAAAGAGTCTTGCCGGTAACGAGATTGAACTAGGTATTGGATACCGACGATGAATCTCGGGCAAGTAACATACCGATGACAAAGGGAACAACGTATGTTGTTATGCGGTCTGACCGATAAAGATCTTCGTAGATATGTAGGAGCCAATATGGGCATCCAGGTCCCGCTATTGGTTATTGACCGGAGACGTGTCTCGGTCATGTCTACATTGTTCTCGAACCGTAGGGTCCGCACGCTTAAGGTTTCGATGACAGTTATATTATGAGTTTATGAGTTTTGATGTACCGAAGGAGTTCGGAGTCCCGGATGAGATCGGGGACATGACGAGGAGTCTCGAAATGGTCGAGACGTAAAGATCGATATATTGGACGACTATATTCGGACATCGGAAAGGTTCCGAGTGATTCGGGTATTTTTCGGAGTACCGGGTAGTTACGGGAGAAGTAATGGGCCTTGATGGGCTTTAGTGGGAAGAGGAAAAAGGCTGCTGCGCCCCCCCTCCCCTCTAGTCCGAATTGGACTAGGGAAAAGGGGGCCGGCCACCTTTCCTACTCCTCCACTTCCTTCTCCCTTCCTCCCCTCTTGGTGGACTCCTACTAGGACTTGGAGTCCTAGTAGGACTCCACATCCTGGCCGCGCCTAGCCTTGGCCGGCCTCCTCCTCCTCCATCCTTTATATACTAAGGCAAGGGGCACCCCATAGACACAAGTTGATCCACGTGATCATTCCTTTAGCCGTGCGGTGCCCCCCTCCACATATTCCACCTCCGGTCATATTGTAGCGTGCTTAGGGCGAAGCCCTGCGACAGTAGAACATATCAAGATCGTCACCACGCTGTCGTGCTGGCGGAACTCCTCCCCAAAGCTTTGCTGGATCAGAGCCCGGGGATCGGTCATCGAGCTGTACGTGTGCTAAAAGAACTCGGAGGTGACGGGGAGTAACGGTGCTTGGATCGGTCGGATCGAGAAGACGTACGACTACTTCCTCTACGTTGTGTGATCGCTTCCGCAGTCGGTCTGCGTGGGTACGTAGACAAACACTCTCCCTCTCGTTGCTTGTGCATCACCATGGATCTTTGGCGTGTGCGTAGGAAATTTTTGAAATTAACTACGTTCCCCAACAGCGGGAGCCCCGAGGCCCGAGGGCGGCACTCCTGAGACTCCGGGGTGTGTACAACCCCACTCATTATTACGTGAGAGTGTCACGGGCGGCGAGCTTCACAGGCATTGGCCTTCTTCACAGGCACCGGGCCTTTCCAAACGCAGCAGCTTCACAGGCATTCGCCTTCTTCACAGGCACCGGGCCTTTCCCAAAACGCAGCAGCTTCACAGGCATTCACCTTCTTCACAGGCACCGGGCCTTTCCCAAAATGCAGCAGCTTCACAGGCATTCGCCTTCTTCACAGGCACCGGGCCTTTCCCAAAACGTAGCAGCTTCACAGGCCTTCGCCTTCTTCACAGGCACCGGGCCTTTCCCAAAACGTAGCAGCTTCATAGGCGTTCGCCTTCTTCACAGGCACCGGGCCTTTCCCAAAACGCAGCAGCTTCACAGGCGTTCACCTTCTTCACAGGCACCGGCCCTTTCCTAGGCGCTAGGCCTCGCTCAGGGATAGAAACTCCGGAGATGTTGAATGTTCCACACGTTCTGGATGGGTACCCCCTCCGTGGTCTCCAAGCGCGTGGAGCCAGGCCTGGAAACATGAACAACCTTGAATGGGCCCTCCCACATGGGAGAGAGCTTGTGTAGCCCCTCCCTGGAGAGAACCCGTCTGAGCATGAGATCCCCAACCTCAAGAGTTCTGGGGCGGATGTTGCGGAAGTGGTATCGTCGTAGCGCCTGTTGATACCTTGCCGCTCGCAGCGCGGCTTCTCGACGGCGTTCCTCCCCCAGCATGAGATCCGTCCCCCGCATGGCGTCCTGTTGCGTCTTGTCGAACACCAGGACCCGTGCGGAGCGACGCCTGACCTCGTGAGGGAGAACAGCCTCTGCTCCGTAGATGAGGAAGAACGGGGTCTCGCCAGTCGGCTTGGTCGCAGTTGTGCGGATTGACCACAGGACGGACTGGAGCTCGTCGTACCAGCCCCTGCCGCAGGCTTCCAACTTCTTCTTGAAGGTCCTGGCTTTGAGGCCCCTCGGGACCTCCGCGTTGGCCCGCTCGGCCTGGTCGTTGCTCCGGGGGTGTGCTACCGAAGCATAGCATATCTGCGTTCCAAGGTTAGCACAGTATGTCTTGAAGAGATTACTGGTGAATTGCGAACCGTTGTCGGTGATGATGCGGTTGGGCACCCCAAATCGGCTCACGAGGCCCTTGATGAATTTGACCGCTGAGCCTGCCGGGATTGTGCGGACGGCTTCCACCTCAGCCTACTTGGTGAATTTGTACATGGCGACGTAGAGGTAGCGATAGCCCCCTGGCGCCCGAGGAAATGGGCCCAGAATGTCCAGCCCCCAAACTGCGAACGGCCATGAGAGGGTCATAGTCTGTAGACCCCCCGCAAGCTGATGGATCTGCTTAGTGTGAAACTGGCAGGCCTCGCAAGCCTTCACAAGCTCAACGGCGTCGTTGAGCGTTGTGGGCCAATAGAATCCACTACGGAACGCCTTGCCGATGAGGGTCCGTGACGATGAGTGGTGCCCGTAGTCTCCGCCGTGTATGTCCGCCAGTAGCTCCTTCCCTTGCTCTCGGGAGATGCAACGTAGGGACACGTCATTTGGTCGCTTCCTGTAGAGCTCTCCATCCCTGATACAATAAGCTGTGGCCTGCCACGCCACACGCTCCGCTTCATCCTCATTCTCCGGTAGAGTCCCCTGCATCAGGTAGTTCTTGAGCTCCGGGATCCAACACCCTTCCTGAGGCTCTAACACCAGGAGCAGGCGTGCCACTGAGGCTGAGCCGCAGACCGGGGCTCCTGAGGCAGGCGGCTGAGGGAGCTCCTCCCTTGGTTGCGCCATGCTCGACAGTGACGGCATCGCCGAGGGTTTGAAGAGCCGCTCCTCAAAGACGCCAGGCTCTTGAGGCAGCCGCCTAGATGCCCTCTTGGCAATGTCATCAGCCTCCTGATTGGTGCCGCGAGGCACATGCTGCAACTCCAGCCCCCAGAACTGTTTCTCCATCTTGCGAACCTCAGCGAGGTAGGCTTCCATGTGCTCGTCCTTTGGCTCATATATCTTGTTGGAGAAGTTGACGAGGAGCTGCGAATCGCCCTTGATGATGAGGCGCTTCACCCCTAAGGCAGTTGCGGCCTTCAAGCCTGCTATTAGGCCTTCGTACTCTGCTATGTTGTTGGAGACCTTTTCTCCGTGCTGGAAGCAAAGTTGTACGGCGTAGTAGAGTTTGTCCTGGGTAGGGGATACGAGCACTGCGCCAGCTCCCGCACCCTGTCGGGAAAACGCCCCATCAAAGTACATGACCCAACCATCCGGTGCTTCACTTCCCGGGGAAAGTGATCGGTCTTCGCCTGCCTCGAGACCCGACACTTCTGCCCATTCTGCCACGAAATCCGCAAGTGCGGCTCCCTTGATGACTCTAGTCATACTGAATTCTAGCTGAAATGCCTGTAGCTCGATGTTCCATTCAGCAACCCTTCCAGCTGAGTTGGGGCTCCTGAGCACTCTTTTCAAGGGGTATGCTGAGACGACTTTGATGGGATGTCCTTGGAAGTAGTGGCGCACCTTGCATGAGGACACTAGTAGCGCGAGGAGGAGTTTTTGAGGCATGGGATACCGTGCCCTTGCGTCCCGTAGCACCGTGCTGACAAAGTACACGGGATGCTCGACGAGGTTGAGGGTGCTGGCGCTGCTTGCGTCCCCCAAAGGTCGAGGCTTCTCTTGAGACGATGGATCTCACAGTGCTTGATCGCCTGAAGAGGCCTCTCCTGCTCCGGGTGCATTCTCCTGCTGCGGTTGTTCCTTTCCGGCTACGGTTGCGGCCTTCGTGAGGCCCTCCTGGCTCTGCTTTGCTTCAGTTCGGACGGTCAATGCGGCCTTGGCACAGCGCTCCTCCCTGACTGCTACAAGGGCTGCGCTAGCGGAGTAGGGGGTGGCCGCAAGGTAGAGCACCAGGGGCTCCCAAGGACGCGGAGCTACCATCACTTGTGGACTGGTAAGGTACCTCTTGAGGTCTTGGAATGCCTTGTCGGCCTCTTCAGTCCATTCGAAGGGACCCTTTTTCTTCATCAGCTTGAAGAAGGGCAGCGCTCGTCCCCCCCAGCTTGGAGATGAAACGCCCCAGCGCAGTTACTCGCCCGGTGAGCTTCTGCATTTCTCTGAGGGTCCTTGGCGGGCTCATGTCTTCGACTGCCTTGACCTTCTCCGGGTTGGCCTCGATGCCCCTGTGGGATACGAGGAAACCCAGGAGCTTGCCCGAGGGGACTCCAAACACACACTTCTCCGGGTTGAGCCGTAGGTCCACTTCATTGAGGCTCGTGAAGGTTTCTTCCAGGTCCTGTATCAGGGTTCTTACCTCACGAGACTTCACCACAATGTCATCGACGTAAGCTTCAGTGTTCCTCCCGAGCTGCCGGCCTAAGGCGATGTGCATCAGCCGCTGAAAGGTTGCGCCTGCGTTGCGCAACCCAAACAACATGCACGTATAGCAGTACACTCCACACGGGGTCAGGAAAGCCGTCTTCTCCATGTCTTCTACCGCCATCTTGATCTGGTGATAGCCCGAGAAGGCATCTAGGAAGCACAATAGGTCACACGCTGCGGTGGAGTCAACTATCTGGTCAATGCGGGGGAGCGGAAATGGATCCTGCGGGGAGGCCTTGTTGAGGTTGGTGAAGTCGACGCACATGTGCTCCTTTCCTCCCTTTTTGGCACAATGACCGGATTAGCCAGCCAATCAGGGTAGCGGACCTCGCAGATAACTCCTGCCGCCTCTAGCTTCTGGGTCTCTTGAACAATGAAAGTCTGTTTCTTAGTAGGCTACCGCCTTGCCTTCTGCTTCACGGGGCGCACATTGGGGCACATGTTGAGGTGATGCTCAATCACTTCCCTTGGGACCCCTGCTAACTGATCAGGTTCCAACGTGAACACCTTCTTGTTCGCATCCAGGAACCTGATCAAGGCTTTCTCCTGCTCGGGCTCGAGGTTGGCCCCTATGGTGAAGGTAGCGCTAGCAGACCCGTCCTTGTTGACTGGTACCTGCTTGGTTTCCGCCTTGTCTTGGGTGAACAACTGCTTCTTTTTAGCCGGCGCAGCCCCCTTGGGCTCAAGGGCATTGGTGCTAGTGGGCTACGCCACCGCGGCCGCCCTGAAAACAAGCTGGAGCACCTGCAACGCATCCCCCGTGTCTCCTGACACGGTGAGGATGCCGCTGCTCCCAGGCATCTTCATGAGGTTGTACACCGGGTGAGTTGCTGCCATGGACCGAGCCAAGGCCGGATAGCCGAGGATGGCGTTGTAGGGGAGGCCAATGGGGGCGATGTCGAAGTCGATCAGCTTTGTGCGGAAGTTGTCGCAGGTGTCGAAGGTCACCGGGAGGCGGATCTGTCCCAAGGAGGCGGTGGAACCGGCTCCGACGCCCGAGAAAGGCCTGCTGGGTTGGAGCCGCTCCAGCGGCACATGGAGGAGGCTGAAGGCCTCCACCGAGAGCACGTTGAGGCCGGTGCCACCATCGATGAGGGTCCTGGTGACGGCCACTTGGCAGATGGTGGGGGTGCACAACATCGGGAGCACGCCCGAACCAATGGGGTTGAAGGGGTGGTCCTCCGAGTCGAAGGTTAGATCGGCCTCGGGCGCGACCCAGCCCGGGGGGCTTCTCGGCGCTTGGAGGCGGTGCTGATCCGGCGGGTGAATGGCTTGATGTGATGGCTCGAGGGTGGTGCCTGGGAGCCACACAGGAGAGCTGCGATGACGGGCGGCGCTGGTGCGGCGAAACGGATGAGGAAGAGGTCGCGCAGGTCCTCCCAGGAGGTGATAGAGGCCGTCGGCAGGTGGAGGAGCCACGCGCGCGAGGACCGGTGAGGCCATGGGTAACAGATTGGCCATCACCCGGTCGTCACCCCCGGCTCTGAGGACGGCCTCCTCGTACAGCCAACAGAAAATCATCGGTTCATCGCGCCGTCGTAGCGGCGGTGTCTCGGGCCTGAACTTTGCGCGGCCACTGCACCTATCGCAAGGCGGCGGCCCAAGGCCCGGAGTCCCTCGGCCCCAGTGTTGGCAATCCGTTGCTAGAGCGGGCGGCACGTTGTCGCCATTGAGGGCGAGATGCGATGTCGGGGGAGAGCGGGGTCATCAGGAGGGAGGACTCCGGCGCACCCCTTACCTGGCGCGCCAAATGTCGGATTTCGGGTTCGGCAGACCCTTGAGGTTCGAACACTCGGGTGCACGCGGAGATCTCTCCCCTACTGATCTACGCCCAATCTCCTCTTGTGATCTAAGCTAGGAACAATGAACAACACAAGGGACACGAGGTTTATACTGGTTTGGGCCACCGTTGTGGTGTAATACCCTACTCCAGTGTGTGGTGTGGTGGATTGCCTCAGGGGCTGATGAGGAACAGTACAAGGGGAGAACAGCCTCGCGAGAGGTGTTCTTGGGCTAGTGCAATGAACTGCTTGGGTGAGTTCAATCGCCTCTCTCTCTCTCTGCTAGGGCTCTACCAGATTTCTAGATGTCCCTCTACCCTGTGTGGCTAGTTCTACTTATAGAGGCCCTGGGCCTCTCCCCAAATAATGAGCGGGAAGGGCGCCAACAATTGGCCATTTTGAAGGGGAACATCTAGTACAAGTTATCCTGACCAAAGGTGGTCTTCGGCTGCCAAAAGTACTGGTGATGACACCGTGTTGGGCTCCACGGTGACCTCTGTCCTGCCCCTCTGTTGGTCTTGGTCTTGTTGCACCGGAATGGTAACCTTTGCCCGATGCCTTGGCCTGTGCTTGCCCCCTTTGCACCAAAGGGGAAACAAGGAAACTACGCAGGCTGGCGACCGCCTGGCGCCCGCCTGGTCTCGATCGTCATGGCTTGCATCACGGGCTCCTCGTGAGGTATCCCGCCTTGATCTCTCCACCTCCTCGTGAGCTTTCCTGATGAGGTTGCTTCTGAGGAAGCTTCCGGTCATCCGCCCCGCGAGGCTTGGCCCCCCGCAAGGGTCTTGAGCTTGAGCTGATGAAGATGGTCCGCGCTGGGTCCCCATTTGAGCCACGCCGCAGGCCGCAGGCAGGCAAGTCTGGGGACCCCCGTTCCCAGAACACCGACAACTATTCTTGACCCGGAGGCACAGCTGGTGGCGGCTCTTGATGCTATTCCTGGCTGGACAATCCCCTATTTGGCTTATATGACCCGGGGCGAGTTACCTGAGGATGAAACTTTGGTCAGACAAATAACCCGGCGGTCTAAGTCAATGACTATTATCAACGGGGAGTTGCATCATCGTAGTGTCACAGGGGCGTTTCAACATTGTGTTTCCCCTGAAGACGGTTGTGAGATTCTACGAGATATTCATGAAGGGGATTGTGGTCACCATGCCGGGTCTAAATCTCTCGTAGCCAAGGCTTTTTGTCATGGGTTCTATTGGCTGACGGCGCATGCTGATGCGGAGGATCTAGTCAGTAGATGTGATGGTTGTCAGAAGTTCTCACGGCGCGCTCATGTGTCGGCTCAAGAATTGAGGATAATTCCAATTACTTGGCCGTTTGCAGTCTGGGGGCTTGATATGGTTGGGCCTTTCAAAAGGTCCAGGGACAAAAAGACGCACCTCTTACTAGCGGTTGATAAGTTTACAAAGTGGGTGGAAGCAAAGCCGGTTAGTAAATGTGACGCAGCCATGGCGGTTCAATTCATGAAAGAGGTGATTTTCCGTTTTGGTTTTCCCCAAAGTATTATAACTGATAATGGCACTAATCTATCCAAGGGTGCCATGGAGGAATTTTGTCAGCGTGAGCACATCCGGCTTGATGTGTCATTAGTGGCTCACCCCTAGTCTAATGGTCAAGCCGAGAGAGCTAATAAGAGATCCTGAAAGGAATCAAACCCCGGCTTATGATTCCCTTACAGAGGACGCCGGGTTGTTGCACTACAAAAAAATACAGTTTCGTGATGATACGTGTTTGTCACAGTAGGTCATGTTTTCTGTCATGCATGTACATCCATGACAAATTTATGACAAATCAAGATAGTCATACCTGTGCTGTCGTAGAAGTGTTCCATGACATTACCAAAATTATCATCACGGAAGTGTCCACTTCCATGACGATAAATCGCGTCACAGAAGTGCTTTCGTCAAGGGTGACCGACACGTGGCATCCACCGTAACGGGACAGCCGTTAAGCTATCGGGTCTGGTTTTGGATCCGATAACCGCTAACAGCCAGACCAATGCGATTTTCCACGTGTAAAATTCTCATTGGCCGACGGAACCACAGTCAGCTCCGCGTTGGCACAGGTGTCACTCATCCAACGGTCGAGATGGGCCTATGATATGTTGACACGTGGACGGGCCCAAAAGTGGCCCATAAATTTAAATGGGCCGGCCCAACTAAAGGCCCACAAGATTTAGCGGACCATAATGGGCCGGCCCAGCTAAAGGCCCACAAGATTTTGCAGACCATAATGGGCCGGCCCAGCTAAAGGCCCAACATTCTCAGTTAAGGCCCGTACGGCTAGTGTCAAATCGGCCCGTCAACGGCCTATCCTAAACTTGTCATCATCGCGGCCCATGGTCACTTCTGGCCCGTTAACAGTCCGCTAAGTATATGGGCCGAATTACGGCCCGGTGTATTTCCGCCTGTTAAAGGTCCTGCTTCATTTGGGCCCATTTACAGGCCATTGAAACTTTCGGCCATAAACGACCGTGAAGGATTTGGGTCATATTCGGCCATGTCTGACATTCGGCCTGTTAGAGGCCCACTATAGATTTGGGCCACTTTCGGCCTATTGTGATTTTCGGCCTGTTAACGTCGGACGAAATCCATGGGCCATATGTGGCCCAACGTCACATCGGCCCATTAACGGCCCATATAAAAATGACGATAATCTAGCCCGACCGAACTTCCGGCCTGTTAAAGGCCCGTGTATTAGGTCGGCGCATTTACGGCCCGTCCGAATTTCGGCCTGTGAAAGATCCGCATCGTAAATGGGCCACCATTTCGGCCTGCTAAGACCAGTGGGTTATTTGGCACAATCAGGGCCCAATCTCACTTTCGGTCTATTAAAGGCCCATGTTTTTATGGGCTCGAGATATTTACACCTGTAAACGGCCTATTGTTTACTGAGGGCCCAAATTATGTTTAGGCCTGTTAAAGGCCCACTATGGGCACAGGCCTACCAGAAAAATATGAAAGCTTATGCTGATTTAGGCCCAGATATTTTTAGTGGGCTACATGCAAATTTCGAGCCCATAATCGTTTTTAGCCCAATTGGAATGGGCCCGATGAATGTTGGCATGTTGGGCTCCTACGAAGCTTTCGGCCGAATACATTACTAAGATAAACCTACACTATACAAAAATAGCGTCGTAATTACTGCAGCCTTTGGCAGCATCATAAATGTTGTATCACAACAAAATAAATTCCAACCATACAACAAAAGGCCTGTTGGCATAAAGTTTACAGTCCTTGCAGATAAAAGCACCATCAGATGTATAGAAGCACAGATCATTTGACCTGAGTGCTAATGTTTCAGGCTGTAGAATCTGATGGAGCAGCACGATCTTCACCTTTTTTCCGCCATTGCTCTTGAACAACGAAGCGAATGTCTGATAGTCTGGTTTCAAAACCATTCATATCTTGACGACATTTCAACCACTATTCTTGTTTCCAAAACACGTCCATTAGGGATTGGACTTGTGTCTGGAGCACAGATATATCACTCTGTCTAGCAGGAAGATTTTGTTCAGTAGGCGATTTGGACGAGGTTACCTTGACAACCAACCCAGAATTACGCAGGAAGGTGCTTTTTGCACTGTTAGTGGAGAGATACTGACGCACTGCAGCAAGAGGTGACATTGTGCCTAGTAGTAGCCTCGTCACCTTCAGGTGGTTGTGGCTGTTCAATCATTTGTTCCATAGCTTCCTGAAAGTTTGAACTTGTAGATTAGTGTACCAGATAAGTTACTAATGAGACAAAAACAAACAAAGTAGGTTAAACGTTTATACATAACTTATTTTGGTGAACTACTGTAATAC
>NC_053027.1:103455947-103471011 GCF_003073215.2 Triticum urartu
CCGCCGCCCCGGCCATCCCCCTAGCCCCCCCCCCCCCGCCGAGCTTTTTCTCCGGGGATCCCCACCCCACCGCCCAATGAACCCCCCCCCCAACCGCCGGTGACTGCCAACCAGAGGTCTAACGACTTCGAATACCCACCGACCACTAATTTATTACCATTTTTGTCCTTCATATACGCGCTGATGGGTGGGCCCTATGGTAATGTGCGCTGTTGAATGTGGACCGTTTGACTGGTCAATTGATCGTGTTATCAACAAATTACGGAGCTGTATGGTGAGCCAGTGACCGTATGATCACCCTAAAATGTACTCCTATTTTATTAACATAGTACAGACTCAAACAACCATTTCTTTCTTTCATATACGGGCTGATAGGTGGGCCCCACGGTTACGCGTCCCGATGGTGCAACACTAGTTGTGCCGCGTGGAACGTTTGACTGGTCAATTGATTGTGTCATCAACAAAATACGGAGTTGTACGGGTGAGCCAGTGACCGTATAATCATGATATGTATTTGTTTAACACGGTACAGACGCAAGGGCTCATATATACGCGCAACCACTCACCGCTATAAGCGCACACACGCGAACCCTACCCCTATGAGCACCTTCGAGAGAGTGGGCCAGCATATATGATCTTGAGATATTACGAAGTCACCATATGTGCCTCGTAGTCGAGTGGAGCATCTCCTCCCACTAAACGTACATCGCTAGAAAATACTGAAATTAACACAAGATAAATGCGAGCACTGGGACTTTAACCTTGGTGGGCTCGAGAAACCACTGTCCTCTAACCATCCAACCACATGTTGGTTAGCACGACAAAATGTATGTGGTGACCGTGATGAGCTTATTCTGAAGTCCAGTGACCATATCGTGCTTTCGCTTCAAATACAATGACCGTAAGTGTCGTCAACAAAATACGGAGCACGCATCAAATGCAAAGTCCGTCAGTGTCATCAACAAAATATGGAGACGTATCGTGAGCTAGATATCGTTGTACTATTGTATATGCTTATTTTCTTAGTGGCCGATTGCGTGTGTGGTGTGGTGGGCACATCATTTCTAGTTGTGGTGGGTCAACATGAAGACTCATGGGTCGGTTCCATCCTGCACCACGTATAGGTTGGACCGAGACGTGTTATACGAAGACCCATGTGGAGGACTCGGCGTACAACACGAAGCTACCAGAGTCGCGGAGGACTCTATCCCCACTGGTGATAAGCCGACTATATATGATTTGTAACCCTAGGCCCTTAGTATGTTATACAAGCTTGGGGGCTAGTTCGTCGATAGTATACACACACGCACAATGCCTGGTATTCATGTGTACTTTGTACACACCCCTATCACTAATATACAGTACCAAGAGTAGGCTCTTTCTTCAACTGCAAGGGTCCGATCCGAACTAGGGTAAAATTTTGCCTCGTATTACCATCCAGCCTAACAGCCAGGGATATCCTACCGAATGATATGATGAAATCATATCTGCCAACTACTAAGAGAGAGGTGTGTCGGGGGGCAATGTGTGCGAGAGAGGCCTAAAGATAATGTGCGTGCGGGAGACACGTAGGCACATATATGTGCGTATAGAGGGCTAGTAGAGACCGTGCATGTGTATATATGCATGTGAGAGAAATAGTGTTTTCCAACTGAGATTAGTGAAAAGAGTGGTACATAGTAGTCAGAAAGAGAGAGAGAGAGAGAGAGAGAGAGAGAGAGAGAGAGAAATAGAGAGAGCATGTGCGTGAGACACCCCGACACCCTGAGAGAGATTGTGAGCATGTGTGAAAGAGAAATGCCGATGCATATAAAGTGTCTGCACTTATGTGTTAGATAGAGATATATATAATGCGTTTGTGAGAACGGGGCGAGGCATGGTGCATCTACGTGTAAAAGGCGGTTCTACGCATTAAATTAAAATATAAATGGCATTATTATTTTTGGATGAGATCATGAATTTTGTAAATTGCGTATGGGCAAAAATCGGTCTATCAGACACCCATACTGTATTGAATTCTAGCATGTGCATGTGTTTATTTCATATTATCGATCCATAGAGTGAGAGCGGTTCAAAATACAGGCAATGGATGCTTTTCCAATTCATATATAAACATTAATTAGTGCACTCCATGTTGTTAGTGTGAAGCACTTTATACATTTGTCACTTGCATGGATACATTCCAAATTGCTAGCTACGAAATAGAATACATGCCGAATTCAACATAAAGGGGGTTTCGAAGATTCGAATTCATAGGAAGTGCATTCATCTATTTGAACCCGAGATAATGGCATTTGTAAATCAGATGTAAAAGGGGGCATCAATCTTTGTTGTGAGTTTGAACATGCTATATATATTCATACGCATATCTAACTTTTTTTGCAACCAAGGAGATTATATGTGAAACCATGCATGAATTGAGGTAAGTTGCATATTTTTTAATATATACTCGTGTACAATGTATATTCAAATGTACCAATCCATTCCAAAATAATAGTAGCTTTAGGATTTTCAAGAGTAAAGATTTGTGAAGTTTGACAAATCCTGAAAGTTCAATTCAAGAGAACCGAAAACGTTAATGCTTCTGCTCCCAAATATTGAACGAAGCGCCAAATAGGCCTCTGGTCACCCGAAACCGCGCGAGACTAATGTTTTGGTGGTAGGAAATTACTGTCCTGACTCTGGCCCGTGTAGCCTATCGGCCCGATGTCCAAAGGTCTAAACCGGGGTAGGTTTGTAACTTCACCAAGACGCCAGTCGCAACCGCCTCCGAGAAGCATTCATACGCCGTGGGCGCCTACCCATGCGCTCGGCCGAAATCTATCCCGCCCACATTTGGGACACCTGACATGACGGTCCTACCCCCAACCCGCAATATGTCCAAAATTTTAGATGAGGGAAAAGTTTGTAACTTTCCCCAAATTTCAAACAAGCGCGTTTCAAACCGAAACATTGTTCCCCCTTAGTTCCCCGCCTCCCTCCGTTTCCCCATTCATACTCCGTGGGCGTGAAAACACCCTCTCCACTAGCCGCGAAACCCCAGCCTCCTCCATCCTCCACCCCATAGCGGCCAATCCACCGCCGCCCTCCTCCATCACGCCGGAGCCGGTACCCCGACGTCGTCGTCCAACGCAACCGCAACCGCAACGCCCTCAAGGACTTAGCAGCTCAAGCCGAGGCAGAGCTGCCTCCACGACGCCGACGCCGACGTGCGCCGTACCAAAACCACTCCGACCACGCCGTCTTGCGCCTCACTGCTGCGGCTCCACTGTCGCAACCGTCCACCGCACCGGAGCTGTTCCAGCTACGCTATCGTTCGCCGCCTCGGATCTGCTTCCCCGCCGCCGACAGACGGCCACCGCACCACACTCAACAACTTGGCCATGGGTTCATCCAAGGCTGCACCGTCCTCCACAACTTCTGGTTTCCGACGAACAACAAGAAGATCGTCGGAAAAACAGAAGGAGGACATAGCACTGCCAGCAGAAAGAGGTACTCCTCTTCCCTTATTCGTGCAAATCTTACGTCTCCACTCACACCGTATTCATCCCATGAAAGAAACTAGTTGAGCGCTTCTTACTGCATCTTCTTCGTGATACTAAATGCAAAAGGTTTCCTCCCTTTTACTATTTCACCTTTGCTAGAGGTCAGTAGCCCGCCTGGATCTCAATTCAGGGTCAGTCAAACTGCAATTAAAATAAGCAGCACCCGCTTAGGCGCGCGGAGCACCTAGTCCGCCTGTTCCCCGGGGAAGCGGCGCATCGGTGTCTATCATAGGGGTGTGGGGCGCAGGAGCTACTTGCGCCCGATCTGGAGGTCGACGGGGCTTGAATGGATGGCCGGGGGGCGGTGCCAAGCACGGCGGTGCGGTGAGGTCGAGGGGAGGGCGCAGGCAGGGGAGGAATACTGGGCCGGTGGTCGCTGGCGTTTCGAGGAAGATCGTCAACACTGACTGACTGGAGGTAGATGAAGGCGATCTGCCCGTTCTTTGTACATCGGACGGTGCAGAAAAAATGGACTAACCTATTTGCTTTCATTCGACTGTTATTTTCATAGAATCCTGTAGTAATTTAGTGTGCCATGCATGTTGTAGAGCTATCATATGTCTCCCGTCATTTATTTCTCACCGACCTGCTATCTGCTACCTTTACATTGTACTAATTGTGCACACACTTCACACATACTCACACTATTGTTTTTTATGCATGGGTATTTCAGACTCTGGCGCAGTGTCGATGAATGTAGAAAAGAAAAGACAGAAGTCGCTCCAGTGTAATTCGAAGATAAGCACTAAGCGTTTCAGCGCTCTAACGGGTGCAGTGTCAGTAGTTGGAGACAGTAAATGTAGCTCTGCAGTTGATGTCTCAATTGCCACACACAACCATCCCAGGTGCTTGCTTTAACTTCGCGTTGTCAAATGTGGTTGCATGTTGCATATGGTGTCTAGCTTGTATTGCTTTCAATTTGGTTAAATTGCATCTTCTTACTTTACACATTATACCTTTGATAATGACATGCCTTCCTGTTTTTGATACATACTACATATGTCTATTAACCATGTTCGTACATCAAACTAATGCTCTTTTGTATCCCTCGTCAATCACTTATGATGAGACAGTCACCCGAGTGGGTTACTGTGAGACGCCCTACTCGTTTAAAGAGTGCAGTGTCATCCTCCCCACATGATTCTCAAGAAACAGCAAGGCTAAATGAAGATAGTCAACGTAGCTCTCTAGTTGATCACCGCAATTCCCCCACACCACCATCGCAGGTGCTTGCTCTTACTTGGCAGTGTGATATGTGGTTGCATGTTGCATATGGTGTCTATCTTGTAATGCTTCTAATTAGGGTAAATTGCATCTGCTTAGTTAACACATTATACCTGTGAATATGACATGCCTTCCTGTTTTTGGTATATACCACGTCTTTCTATTAACCATGTTCTTACATCAAACTACTTTTCTTGTGTATCCCTCATCAATGCTCCTAATTTGTTAAATTGCATCTCCTTAGCTTACACATTATACATGTGAATATGACACGCCTTCCTGTTTTTGGTACATACTATATCTGCCTATCACACCATGTTCTTACATCAAACTACCGTTCTTGTGTATCCTGCGTCTATCGCTTATGATGAGACAGTCACGCGCGTGGGTTAATATGAGACGCAATACTCTTATAAAGAATGCAATTTCATCCTCTCCACATGATTCTCAAGAAACAGCAAGCCTAAATGAAGATATTGAACGTAGCTCTGTACCTAAAGACCGCACTTCCCCTACACCACCATCACAAGTGCTTGCTCTAACTTCGCAGTGTGATATGTGGTTGCATGTTGCATACGGTGTCTAGCTTGTAATGCTTCTAATTAGGGTAAATTGCATCTGCTTAGTTTACACACTATACCTGTGAATATGACATGCCTTCCTATTTTTGGTACACACTACATCTATGTGTTAACCTTGTTCTTACATGAAACTACCTCTCTTCTGTATCCTGCATCAATCACTTACGATGAGTCACCTTTATTTGTTGCATATTGCATATTATTTCTAGCCTGTTGCCATGTATTGCTTCTAATTTGGTCAAATACATTTTTTAGGGCACCCTTTTAATTTGGCAGAGTGATATTGGTTTCATCTTTCATGTGGTTTCTAGCTTGCATCGATTCTAACAAGTTCAAGCACCTTGTGCTTAGTTTACACTTTATACATCATACATGTCAATATGTCACGCCGTCCTGTTTTTCATACATATTCCATCCTCCTATCATGCGGCTGCCTTACATGGAAGTAGTGTTCGTCAGTATCATGCATCAATGAGTTCTGAAGAGCAAATTTTATTCCTTTTTCTTGTGGGTTTGACTTGACAAGGCAAAATCAAGAAAGAGGAAGGAAAAGAGTAAGGAAGGCGATGATGGTGGTCCTCTGCAGCAACGTAAACGGAGCATCTATACCGATTCTCCTTGTACTGATAGTGCATTACAAGGTCCAAGTCTCCGCTCCCCTACTCCACCATCCAAGGTGCTTGCTCTAACTTGGCAGTGTGATATCTGGTTGCATGTTGCATATGGTGTCTATCTCGTATTGCTCCTAATTAGTGTAAACTGCATCTTCTTAGCTTACACATGATACATGTGAATATGACACGCTTTCCTGTTTTTGGTACATACTATATCTATCTATCACACCATGTTCTTACATGAAACTACTCTTCTTGTGTATCCTGCATCAGTCACTTATGATGGGACACCTTTAAGTTGGCAGTGTGATATTGGTTTGCGTCTTGAATATGATTTCTAGCATGTATTGCTTCTAGTTTGATGAACGCCACCTATGACAAGACAGTTTTAACTTGGCAGAGTGATATTGATTGCACCTTCCATATGGTGTCTTGCAGTGTTTCTAATTTGTTGAAGTGCCTTCTGCTTAGTTACCACATCATAGGTGTGAATATGTCAAGCCGTCCATTTTTTCGTACATATTCCATCCTCGTATCATGACTTTGCCTTTCATCAGAGTAGTGTTCGTCAGTATCATGCATGAATGAGTTCTGAAGAGCAAATGATATTCCTTTTTCTTGTTGGTATGACCTCACAATGCAAAATCAATAAAGCTGAAGGAAATTGGCAAGGCATTGGATGATGGTGTTCCTTTCGAGCAACTGAAACGGAGGTTCTCTACAGATTCTACTCCGCCATCCTCCCAACAAGATTCGCAAGACAACGCAAGGCTAGACAGTCAACGTAGCTGTGTAGATGATGAGCACATCTCCCCCACTCCACCATCACAGGTGCTTGCTCTAACTTGGCACTATTATATGTGGTTGCATGTTGCGTATGATGTCTAGCTTGTATTGCTTCTAACTTTGTTGAATTGCATCTGCTTACTTTACACATAATGCCTATGAATATGACATGTGTTCCTGTTTCTACATCAGACTACTATTCTTGCATATCCCGCATCAGTCACTTATGATAAGGCACCTTTAAGTCGCCACTGTGATATTCGTTGTGTCTTGCATATGATTTCTAGCATGTACTGCTTCTAATTTGTTGAAACGCCATACAGTTTGAACTTGGCAGAGTGATATTGGTTGCATCTTTCATATGGTGTCTAGCTTGCAGTGCTTCTAATTTGTTGAAATGTCTTCTGCTTGGTTACCACATCATAGGTGTGAATATGTCACAACATCCTGTTTTTCATACATATTCCATCCTCGCATCATGTGTTTGCCTTTCATCCGAGTAGTGTTTGTTAGTATCATGCATGAATGAGTTCTGAAGTGCGAATTTTATTCCTTTTTCTTATCGGTTTGACTTCACAATGAAAAATCATTACAACTGAAGGAAATTAGTCCGGCAGTGGATGATGGTGGTCCTTCGGAGCAACTCAAACAGGGGGGTCTCTACAGATTCTACTCCGCCATCCTCCCAACAAGATTCGCAAGACAACACAAGGCTGGACAGTCAATGTAGCTGTGTAGATGATGAGCACATCTCCCCTACTCCACCATCACAGGTGCTTGCTCTAGCTTGACACTATTATATGTGGTTGGATGTTGCGTATGATGTCTAGCTTGTATTGCTTCTAACTTGAATTGCATCTGCTTACTTTACACATAATGCATGTGAATATGACACGTGTTCCTGTTTCTAGAACATACATGTACATGATGAGCACATCTCCCCTACTCCACCATCACAAGTGCTTGCTCTTACTTGGAACTGTTATATGTGGTTGCATTTTCCATATGATGTCTAGTTTGTATTGCTTCTGATTATGTTGAATTGCATCTGCGTAGCTTACAACTTATACCTGCAACAATCACTTACCCATAAGACACATTTAACTTGGGACTGTGATGTAGGTTGCATCTTGCATTGTCTTCTAGCTTGTACTGCTTCTAATTTCTTGAAATGGCACTTACGATGAGACACTTTTTACCTGATAGAGTGATATTGGTTGCATGTTCATATGGTGCCTAGCTTTCATTTCTTCTAATTTTGTTGAAATGCCTTCTGCTTACTGTTTTTCCATACATATTCCACCCTCCTATCGTACGTGTGAATATGAAACGCTGTCTTTTTTGTATATATTCCATCCTCCTATCCTGCGCTTGCCTTACATCAAAGTAGTGTTCGTCTGTATCATGCATCAACCAGTTATGCAGAGCTAATTTTATTCGTCTTCTTGTGGTTTTGACTTCATAAGGCAATATCAGAAAATAGGAAGGAAAAGAGTAAGTTAGGGGATGTTGGTGGTCCTCCGCACTGACGCAAACAGAGACTCTCTAGATTTGCTACTGCTACTGCTAATGAAGTTGAAGTCCCAAGTCTACATGATGAGTTCATCTCCCATACTCCACCATCGCAGGTGCTTGCTCTAAGTTGATAGTGTGATAATTGGTTTCATGTTGCATATGTTGTCTAGCCTATATTTCTTCTATTTTGATTAAATTGCACCTGCTGAGTTTATACGTTATACATGTGCATATGACATGGCTTTCTGTGTCTAGAATACACTGCATCTATCTATCATACCATGTTCTTACATCAAAGTACTGCTGTTGTGTATCCCGCATCAGTCACTCATGATTGGACGCTTTTAACATGGCAGTTTGATAGTGGTTGCATCTTGCATTGATTTCTATGTTGTACTGCTTCTAATTTTTCGAATTGCCACTTATGACAAGACACTTTTAACTTGGCAGAGTAATATTGGTTGCATCTTTCATATGGTGTCTAGCTTGCATTACTTCTATTTTCTTGAAAATCCTTCTCCTTAGTTTGCACATCGTAGCTGTGAATATGTCATGCCGTCCTATTTTTCTTGCATATTCCATCCTCATACGGTTGTCTTACATCAAAGTATTACTTGTCTGTATCATGCATCAATGAGTTCTGAAGAGGATTTTATTCTTTTGTGTTGTGGGTACAGCTTGACATGGAAAAGTCAAAAAAGAGCAAGGAAAATAATATAGTAGGGAGTGCTGTTACTCGTCGGGTGAAACGGAAAAGGTTCTGCCGTCAAGATTCTGCTGGTACTTATAGTGCAGTAGAAGGTCCAAGTCCACTAGCTAAATCTACAAACACAGTATCACCTGCTCCACCAGCTGCAGCATCCGCTTCAACTGTACCAGCATCTCAACCAGTTACTCGTTTGTTTGCTCCGGAACTGGCCAGTTCCCAAGCTGCCTTCACACCTAACACTACTTCCGAAGCACTGCTGACACAACAGGACTTGGCAAGATCAGATGAACCTCATGAGCATCAACACCAAGACGGTACCTGACCGAGTCAAGTTGCAGTTGCATGCTCCTTTATATGTACTCTCATAGTTTGATGTACACTAACACTTTCCATATTCGTTGTTGAACTAGCACCATGGAGCAAGCGGAAACAGACATCGGGGATAATGCTTGACAGATTAACAAAATCTAAAGGAGGAAGAATGGAGATCCATTTTGAGGCAGGTTTAAAAAGGCCACGTGATGCTACAGAGTCAGCCAAGTTAGTATCAGAGGCAGCAGTTGCCGTTAGGTGTCATGCACGTATCCTCCCAACGTGGATCCAGTATAGGAATGAGAAAGACAATACCCAGTTTAACACCTTCCTTGACCATTTATCCGTAAGTAATGTTATTCATCGCAATTAGTAATATTGTCTTGCTCTGTCCCATACTTTCTAGCTTCCTCCTAATAAGACTCACATTCTTTTTTCAACAGATGAGGTTCAAGTTGGATCCGGAAGATGATGCAACTAAACAAGCATGCACTCATGTTTTTCAGTCTGCTCTGCGACAGTATCGGTACCACCTTAGAAAATCTCACTGTGAAGGCAAGGCTAACAATGAAATCGCCCAAACATCTCCAGTGGAATATATTACAGATGAAGACTGGACAGCCCTCGTTAAACATTGGTCTGATCCAAAGTATCAGGTAGGCTATATGTATTTGATCAGACCACATATTGAACTTGTATTTATGTATGTGCCTTACAAGTGTATCTTCTTCTAGGCTAACTGTTTGAAGAACAAAACCAACCGTTCTAAAGTGAAATTCCAACAGACAACAGGATCTCGTAGTTATATTGCACACTGCGAGGCTCTTGTAAATAGCTGCTACTTCCTTCTTTTTTTGTGCCATATTATCGTATCTATATTGACTTGTTCCAAATACAGAGGAAAGCCTGTGCAGACCAAAAAGAACCTGAACCGAATGCAGTGCAAATCTTTAAGGATTGCCACACCAGCAAGATGAAGGGCATGAGCACACCAGTTCAAGCCGTCATTGTAAGTCCTTACTCCTCCTGCCTTGAACTGATTGGTACTGTGATGTGTTCATTTAACTACTTGGTTTGCAGCCAATGTCAGTTACTCTGCTCACTTTTATTCATAGTTGTCTTAACGTATCATTTCACCTTACATGGTTTAAAAGAGATGAAGGATATTCTTTTGGTCTTGATCTGTAATCTAGTTGTTATGTTCACGTGCGCACACAATGATAAAATAGCATGTTTGTTTTATATCTGTTTGCCCATGATATGAATGATGTCATACTATGTCCATCCTACTTTAAACCATGTCTCTTTATCCTTAGATGTCGATGAATGAGAGGAAATAGACAATACAATAGGCATGCTACATGGACATATGTTCCGAAAGTGATTTTATTATATAGTTGGCACTACAATACATGCTAATGTATTACAGTAGTTCACCAAAATAAGTTATGTATAAACGTAACCTACTTTGTTTGTTTTTATCTCATTGGTAACTTATCTGGTACACTAATCTACAAGTTCAAACTTTCAGGAAGCTATGGAACAAATGATTGAACAGCCACAACCACCTGAAGGTGACGAGGCTACTACAGGCACAATGTCACCTCTTGCTGCAGTGCGTCAGTATCTCTCCACTAACAGTGCAAAAAGCACCTTCCTGTGTAATTCTGGGTTGGTTGTCAAGGTAACCTCGTCCAAATCGCCTACTGAACAAAATCTTCCTGCTAGACAGAGTGATATATCTGTGCTCCAGACACAAGTCCAATCCCTAATGGACGTTGTTTCGGAAACAAGAATAGTGGTTGAGAAATGTCGTCAAGATATGAATGGTTTTGAAACCAGACTATCAGACATTCGCTTCGTTGTTCAAGAGCAATGGCGGAAAAAAGGTGGAGATCATGCTGCTCCATCAAATTCTATAGCCTGAAACATTAGCACTCAGGTCAAATGATCTGTACTTCTATACATCTGATGGTGCTTTTATCTGGAAGGACTGTAAACTTTATGCCAACAGGCATTTATGATGCTGCCTCAGGCTGCAGTAATTACGACGCTATTTTTGTATAGTGTAGGTTTATCTTAGTAATGTATTTGGTCGAAAGCTTTATAGGAGCCCAACATGCCAACATTCGTCGGGCCCATTCCAATTGGGCTAAAAACGATTACAGGCCGAAATTGGCATGTAGCCACTAAAAATATCTGGGACTAAATCAGCATAAGCTTTCATATTTTTCTGGTAGGCCTGTGCCCATAGTGGGCCTTTAACGGGCCTAAACATAATTTGGGCCCTTAGTAAAAATAGGCCGTTTACAGGTGTAAATATCTCGAGCCCATAAAAAACATGGGCCTTTAATAGACCGAAAGTGAGATTGGGCCCTGATTGTGCCAAATAACCCATTGGACTTAGCAAGCCGAAATGGTGGCCCATTTACGATGCGGATCTTTGACAGGGCGAAATTCGGACGGGCCGTAAATACGCCGACCTAATACACGGGCCTTTAACAGGCCGGAACTTCGGCCGGGCTAGATTATCATCATTTTTATATGGGTCGTTAATGGGCCCGATATGATGTTGGGCCACATATGGCCCATGGTTTACGTCCGGTGTTAACAGGCCGACAATGACAATAGGCCGAAAGTGGCCCAAAGCTATAGTGGGCCTCTAACAGGCCGAATGTCAGACATGGCCGAATATGACCCAAATCCTTCACGGTCGTTTATGGGCCGGAAGTTTTGATGGCCTGTAAATGGGCCCAAATGAAGCCGGACCTTTAACAGGCCGGAAATACACCGGGCCATAATTCGGCCCAATTACTTAGCGGACTGTTAACGGGCCAGAAGTGACCATGGGCCGCGTTGATGACAAGTTTAGGACAGGCCGTTGACGGGCCAATTTGACAGAGAATGTTGGGCCTTTAGCTGGGCCGGCCCATTATGGTCTGTAGAATCTTGTGGGCCTTTAGCTGGGCCGGCCCATTGTGGTCCGCAAAATCTTGTGGGCCTTTAGTTGGGCCGACCCATTATGGTCTGCAAAATCGTGTGGGCCTTTAGCTGGGCTGGCCCATTATGGGCCGCTAAATTTTGTGGGCCTTTAGCTGGGCCGGCCCATTCTGGTCTGCTAAATCTTATGGGCCTTCGGTTGGGCCGGCCCATTTAAACTTTGTGGGCCACTTTTGGGTCGATCCACGTGTCAACATATCATAGACCCATCTTGACCGTTGGATGGTGACACCTGTGCCAACGCGGAGCTGACGCGTGGATCCGTCAGCCAATGAGAATTTTACACGTGGAAAATCGGCATTGGTCGTGGCTGTTAATGGGTTATCGGATCCAAAATCCGACCCGATAGCTTAACGGCGTTCCGTTACGGTGGATGCCACGTGTCGGTCATCCTTGACGAAAACACTTCTGTGACGCGCGATTTATCGTCATGGAAGTGGACACTTCCGTGATGATAATTTTGGCAATGTCATGGAACACTTCTACGACAGCACAGGTATGACTATCTTGATTCTGTCATAAATTTGTCATGGATGTACATGCATGATGGAAAACGCGACCTACTGTGACAAACACGTATCATCACGGAAGTGTATTTTTTTGTAGTGTTGATAACCCACAATCAAAGAATCAACGTTATGAGAAGAAAGACTTTGTTGCTAGGAAACATGGTAAAGAAAGAGAACCATGGGTTCAGAAACCCATGCCTTTTCCTCCCAAACCATCCAAGAAAAAGAATGATGAGGATTTTGAGCGCTTTTCTGAAATGATTAGACCTATCTTTTTGCGTATGCGATTAACTGATATGCTTAAAATGAATCCTTATGCTAAGTATATGAAAGAAATTGTTACAAATAAGAGAAAGATACCGGAAGCTGAAATTTCCACCATGCTTGCTAATTATACTTTTAAGGGTGGAATACCAAAGAAACTTGGAGATCCAGGAGTACTCACTATACCATGCTCCATTAAAAGAAACTATGTTAAAACTGCTTTATGTGATCTTGGAGCCGGTGTTAGTGTTATGCCTCTCTCTTTATATCATAGACTTGATTTGAATAAGTTGACACTACTGAAATATCTTTGCAAATGGCTGATAAATCAACTGCTATACCTGTCGGTATTTGTGAGGATGTGCCTGTTGTAGTTGCAAACATTACTATTTTAACGGACTTTGTTATTCTTGATATTCCCGAGGACGATAGTATGTCTATTATTCTTGAAAGACCCTTTTTGAATACTGCAGGGGATGTTATTGATTGCACTAAAGGCAATGTCACTTTTCATGTTAATGGTAATGAGCATATGGTACACTTTCCGAGGAAACAACCTCAAGTTCATAGTATCAACTCTATTGGAAAAATTCCATCGATTATATTTGGAGGTTTTGAATTTCCTCTTCCTACTGTCAAGAAGAAATATGATATTCTTATTATTGGGGATGTGCATATCCCCGTTGAGGTAACATAGTGTCATTCAAAATTTCTCCGGTTCCGTATTATTCGGAATGAGTTCGTTAACAAGACTTGATCAACCTTGTTCGTGGATTCCTTTTGATGAGCATGAGATGGATGAAACTAGAAGGCACAACCTTTTGTACCCTCCTTTTACTTTCTGTTATTTATAATAAATAAAATAAAAATAAGTATTTTCCATCTGTTATCTGAATTATCCGTGCAATATAAAAATACCCCGAAAATAAAAGTTCTCCAAATGCCCTGAAATTTAAATATGATTTTTTCTGAAATATTTGAGAATATTTGGCACCAAGAACACAGCACGGGGGGCATCCACCTGGCCACGAGGGTGGAGGGTGCGCCCTACCCCCCCTGGGCGCCCCCCTGCTTCGTGGGCCCATGGTGGCTCTCCTCCACTTATTCCTGCACCCACACACTCCTTCTTCCTCCCACAAACACGAATATCCAGCTCAAACCCGAGTCCAAGCTCATTTTGCTGCCATTTTCGATCTCCTTGCTCAAAGCACCTCTCACAAAACTGCTTGGGGAGATTGTTCCTTGGTATGTGACTCCTCCATTAGTCCAATTAGTTTTTGTTCTAGTGCTTTATTCATTGAAATTTGGTGCTGCCTAGGTGACCCTGTTCTTGAGCTTGCATGTCAAATTTATATGGTTCCAAGTAGTTTTGATGCATGATATAGGCTCTGGGCACTTGTAGGAGTAGTTGCTATCAATTTTGTTGAGTTTGGTTTACTTTTATTTTGAAGTTACTAAAAATTTCAGAAATTTTTTAGAGGAAGAAATGTGCTTAGGAAAATGTACCAAGGTGGTTCTTCAAGGAAGCAAGGACCCAGGCTTGCAATGCATGATGCTGATGAAGAACCACCAAGAGACGCTCCAGTGCGTCCTTGTGAATGGCCTTCAGAAAACTTTATGGATCGAGCAGGAATTAAGAAAGAATTTAACGCATATTTGTGTAACGCTGATCTTGTGAGCTTCGAGAAAGAAAAGTGCAGCCAGTATCACTATCTCACTAGTTCCTTCGTGAGGAGGTTTGAATTTTCATCTTCACGTAATTCTCCAACCATCCTGTTTGATCTTTATGAAAATTCTTACACTATGGACTTAGAGGATTTTACCACTGCTTGGAAACTTCCACAATGGGGTAGTGTTAGGGAACCTCGCAAATCTGAATTTAGAGATTTTCTTACTAGTATAACTATGGGGGAATCTAGAGATATAACACAAGCTACCATAGGGAGCATTCACTTTCCTGCTATACATTATTTTGTCTCTTCATAGTTAGGTGCATAAATGCTAA
>NC_053027.1:103472011-103502841 GCF_003073215.2 Triticum urartu
AGCGAGAGGATACCCAGAAGCTAGCCTATGGTATGATTGTTGATGTGTATGTTGTCCTACGGACTAAAACCCTCCGGTTTATATAGACACCAGATAGGGTTAGGGTTACATAGAGTCAGTTACAATGGTAGAAGATCTTCATATCCGTATCGCCAAGCTTCCCTTCCACGCCAAGGAAAGTCCCTTCCGGACACGGGACGGAGTCTTCAATCTTGCATCTTGATAGTCCAGGAGTCTGGCTGAAGGTATAGTTCGGCTATCCGAACACCCCCTAATCCAGGACTCCCTCAGTAGCCCCTGAACTAGGCTTCAATGACGACGAGTCCGGCGCGCAGTTTGTCTTAAACATGGCAAGGCGGGTCCTCCTCCAAGTACTTCATAGAAGATTTTGAACACAAAGATAGTGTCCGGCTCTGCAAAATAAGTATCCACATATTGCCATAGAGAGAATAATATTTACACAAATCTAATCTGCTGACGTATTCCGTAGCGTGACACACCACGGCCAAGCCTTTATCCGAGTCGTTTCAGTATCCCACCTCAGCGCGTTATGCGAGGCGGTTTCCTTGGCACGTCTTGTCAAAGTAGAGATCGTGTCCCCTTATTCTGGGATTCTCATCAATACGGGCGTGGGTAATCCAACAGCTTCTAGGACTCTTAGATCATAGGCAAGTCCAAATGGACACGGAGAGGATGCTCGATATCCACCCTCTTTCTAAAGGGACGAGGCCTTTTATTTTTCCCTCCCATGCTCAATCGAATCCTTCCCCCACCTCAAGCTCAAACGCCCAAAGTTCAGGTCAGGTGCTCCGAACCTTCAGTCATGTCCGGATCTAGCCTTCAAGGCCGATGGGTGCCTTCTTCCGTCATGGAAGAAGACGTCAAAAAGTTGAGGGAGGCCAGATATCTGACCGCCGAGATTCTGCATCGGCTGCCTCCCCGGGGGCAGGCCGTCCCCTCCCCCGAACCCAACGAGAGCGTCGTGTTCGTCTCCCACTTCCTCCGAGGTCTAGGCCTTGCTTGGATCCTTTTGTCAGGGGCTTGATGTTTTACTACGGGCTAGATTTCCATGATCTAGCTCCGGACTCCTTTCTTCATATCACGACATTTATTGTTGTGTGCGAGGCCTTCCTCCGGGTTACCCCTCACTTTGGCCTATGGCTCAAGACCTTTGAAGTAAAACCGAAGATGATCGAGGGGCAACATGCGGAGTGTGGAGGTGCCTCAATACGCAAGATGACGGGAGCTGCATGGCCCAAAGGTTCCATTCCAGAGGTGTCTGAATTGTGGCAACAGGAGTGGTTCTACATCACGGCTCCTAGAAGTGCCAAGTGGGCGGCCGCCCCTGTCTTCCGCCCGGGCCCTCCACCACAACTGATGTCATGGATTAGCAGAGGATTGAGCTGGGGTCAGGCCAAGGACGTGCCTATACTGCAAAGCCGCATTCAAGATCTCTTTAATGGAGATTTCAGTTTGGTTGCGGTAACACAAGTTATGCTGGTTCGTCAAGTCCAGCCTTGCAAACGCCGGCCTCTTCGCTTGTGGGAGTTCAATCCCGAGGGACCGCGCGCCATTCAAAATTTCCTCGGCCTGACGCACGAGGAGATGTACAAGTCGTTCTTCGGACCTCAAGTGGAGTGTCCGGAAATCACCGAGGACGCGGGCCTGAGTAGCAACCGCGCCGCCGAACAGGTAAGGCATCTTCCGACCGAGCGTACTACCTCTCCTTTGATGCGAAGTTATTTCTGAGAGTTCGCTTTTTGACCAGGACTGGCTAACGAAGGCGAAGTTGATTCGGTGCTCGGCCCCCCTCCCTGAGGGTTTGGAAAATCCGATATTGGAAAAGATGCTCCAGACCGCACCTTGCCCGGAGCCCTTGAAGGAAAATGCGGGCGGTCGCGGGCCCCAAACGCTGGCCGCTCTAGCCGAGGGAGCGAGCGTCTCCATGAAGGAAGATGACCAGAAGAGGAAAAGGATTGCGTCTGGGGATTCGGAAGCCGAAGCTTCCAAACGGGAGAAGAAGTCTCCCAGAGGGTCCTACCCCGGGGGTGCGGTTGCCGCACAAAGTCCGGGGGGGATCAATTCTCCCGAGTCGTAAGTGACCAAATACTTTAATAGTACAGATATGCCATCTTTTCTTCTGAGAAAATAACCACGCATATATCTTTGCAGTTCGGGCCTTAGCCCCTCTCAAATGAGCTCGTCTTCGGGGGATCTTCTTCCAGAGATGATGGAGAGCGAAACGCCTCCTCCGGACTCCTCCGCTCCGGAAGCGGGCGACCCTGAAGTGTCGTCGCGGAGGGCCTCTCCGAGTCCGGTGAGGCCAGAAGATAATCCGACCCCCGAAGCTCCCAGTGTCCGGCTCCCGAAGAGAGCAGACAAAGAGTCCGGCACCGTCTAGTGTGCGATCGGATGTTCTGAGGGAGTTGGTGGGGCGAGCGGCCATCTCAGATGAACACCGTGTGCTGATGAATACGGTGATGGAGAGAATATCGTCCGCCGAAAGCGGATTGCATAAAGCTTTTATGAGTCTACTGACAGGTTTTGAGGTACGTAAAATAATGTATGATAGTCCTGCACATGCTAGGTGTGCCCTGTGTAGATAGTAGCCCCTGAGACTCTGGTTGTCGTTGGGAAACGAACGATCAGAGGATCATAATCCCAGGTAGTAACCATACTGCTTTTATGAGCAGGTGATGGAAGCTCCGGTGGCTAGCCGGACTAGCGAGTTTGCCCATTTAAAACGGCAGTTGGATGCGGCAGACGCCGACATCGAGCTTGTTAACAAAAGGCTTGACGAGGCGCAGGGTAGGTGTTATTATCTGGTAAACGCCATAGTAAGAGCAGCATGAAGCCAGTATATTTAACATGTTATTACTGCAGATGGAGCTGCCACTGTTGAAGCCTTGCGGGCGGAACTTGCCCGAGCCAAGGAACAAGCGAGATTGGGTAATGCGGCTGCTTTGAAGGCGGCCGAAGAGTTGCGAGCCGAGAAGGCCGCGCATGGCGAGAGCCGGGATAAGATGGCCAATATGGCCGTAGAATTAAAAGCCGCCGTCGACCGTTGCCGGGCTCTTGAAAAGGAAAACCAGGCGAAGGCATCGGACCTTGAGAAGGCTGCTGCAACGGGAAAAGACCTCCGCTCTGCTATGAGGGCAAAGAAGGAGGAGCTGCGGGAAGCCGGGGATATTGTAGCCGGGAAATCCTTTATGCTGCAGAGGAAGTCGGAGATCCACGGTATGCCCCTCTGGATCGGCTGTGGAGTTCGGAGGATGTGTATATGGATTTGGCGGCGAGCGCTGCCGATGCGGCCAAGTACTTCCAGAGTCAGACGGACCGTGAAGTAGACCAGCTGTTTTGGAACAATTCCTTTCTCCCGAGCGTCCGCTTTCATTGACGGACCAATTAGCCGAATGGGCCGAACTAAATAGGTTGTCCGGACTCTCCATGAGGTCTGTTGTGGATCAGCTATGGCCGGGAAGGTCAAAACCGAGCAGCTATTTCAGCTTGGTGCAGCAGTTCCTTGACGTGGTGCCGCGCATAAATGCGATGAAGAGGTCGGCGTGCATAGAAGGCGCACGAATGGCCTTTGCCCGTGCTAAAGCATACTGGGCAGAGATGGATGCTACCACTGTTGCAGCGCAGGATTCGGCCATAGGTCGAAGGGCTGCTGAGCACTACTTTGAGGAAGTTCTTGAGGGTGCTCGTTTGATAGAGACCCAGTGCTCAAAAAATATTATGTTTGAGTGACATGTAATCTCATTGTAAGCGAAATGCTTTTATAAATTTTCATAAGGCTACTTTTATACTTTTGCCTGAAAGTAATGTGATGCCTCCTGGGCGGCCGTTTATGTATACATGTGTATAACCTGAAAGATTGCAGTCGTCGGCTTCAACCCCCACGCATATAATGCGGAGGTGTTCGCAGAAACACGCGTTCACACTTAACCCAACGTCTTGGTCCTATTAAGGAGGTGATAGCGGAGCGAGCGAGGCAACCGGACTATAATGCTTTAACACTTTCACTTAGCCATAGGAGTTTGACAGTGGGGCTACTAGATAGCCCCTGGTGGCTCCGCACTCTCCCGATCCCGGGGTGCGTATATGCCTGGCCGGAAAAGCGGCCCTTCGTTAAGGCGGAGGAATTCTAACATTCCCATGGGTCATCGAGTGGTTGACCAGTCTCGCGCTAGATCATGACAGTCAGTTTTCGGCTTTCTCTACTGAGGTGCTCGTCCGGATGAACCAGGGCACAATCGCAGTAGTTCTCCTGGTGCTACCTTAGCCGGTAAAGCGGAACGTAAGGCACCAAAACACAGGAGCCGGGCAAACCCAACATTTGACCAAAGACAATGATTCGGAGCTGATGCATATAGGGCCAAACTCGCGACGCCGAACACTCCCTAAGGTATTCGGTCTTTGTGGTATAAACCGGGCCTAAATAATGGCCTTCGTAAGAAGCCCCTTATGTCCAGGTACGTGCATTGGTCTGGCGTGGCCACATGCCAAGACGTCAGCATCCTTCTCAACGGTGGATATGTATCAACAAGAGACAGTAAAAAAGGTTTACGCAGGGTCTTAATCTAAAAAGAATCCTTGGAGCGGGTCCCTGCTGCACGTCTGCGCCTGTGTCTCCGTTGTGCCGTATCCTGGACGGGTGTGGCACGATGATCGTCTGTAAAAGAGAGGAATTTAGGTGAAAAAGGTTGTCGTGCAAAAAGATAATTAAAGAAACTATGCATAATTCAAGATGAGGAGGAATGGCCACATGTCTGCGCGCGTTGAGCCCCTTGTAAATAGGGGTGTGACCATTTATTCGGTATAAGTAGCGGCGCCGGACTCGATTAGTTGTGTCTGAGGTCTTGACGACCTATGGGGCGCTTTGGCTAGTCCGGGCGCCTTTAGTGTGTGGCTGCCAAGGCAGCCTCACTCTCTTCGGCGCGCAGAGATCGCTTGATATTTCCGTGCACTGAAATGATGCCGCTGGACCGGGCATCTTGAGTGTGAGGGAGGCGTAGTGTGGTATTGCATTAAAGCGAGCGAAAGCTTCGCGCCCGAGCAGTGCTTGATAGCCACTTTGAAACGGAGCGATGTGGAAGGTTAAATGCTCGCTACGGAAGTTATCGGGGGAGCCGAATATAACTTGTAGTAGGAGGGAGCCCGTACAACGAGCCCCTGGGCCTGGCGTTACTCCTTTAAAGGTAGTATTGCTATGGCGAATTTGTGTTGGGTCTAACCCCATCCCGCGGATTGTATCCTGGTATATTAGGTTTAGGCTGCTGCCGCCGTCCATCAAGACTCGTGTGAAGTGATATCCGCCAATTACTGGGTCTAATACCAAGGCAGCCCATCCTGCGTGTCGGATACTTGCTGAGTAATCGCGATGGTCGAAATGATCGGTTGAGACGACCATTGGCAGGACTTCGCGGTGACAGGCACTTGGGTATATTTTCCTGGGGGTGCCGCATTGTTTTTTCCCTTGATCATGTGTAGTACGTTTACTGTTTTGACTTCTGGTGGGAATTTCTTTTGTTCCCCAGTGTCTTGCTTGGGAGGCTCGTCCTCGTCTTCACTTGGTGTATCCTCCCCCTTGTGTACGGCGTTGAGCTTGCCGGACTGCTTGAAGACCCAACATTCTCTGTGGGTATGATTAGCGGGTTTACCAGGGGTACTATGGATCTGACATACTTGGTCCAGAATTTTGTTGAGGCTGGACAGTTCATCCCTGGTGCCTTTAGGGGCGGCTTTTGACCTGGCCGGGGCTTTTGAATCCGGCATTTACTGTCGTGCCCTTCGTGTGTCTTCTTTATTCCGGCGTTTGTTATTGCTGTTGCGCCGTGATTTCCCGTTTCCATCTCTAACTTCAGATGTACTGGGGTCGCTGGTGCTGCATCTGGCTAGCCAGCTGTCCTCACCCGCAAAAGCGGGTCATGAGGTTTGTTAATGCGGCCATCGTTCTCGGCTTATTTTGGCCGAGGTGTCTGGCGAGCCATTCGTCACGGACGCTATGCTTGAAAGCTGCCAAGGCTTCGGCGTCCGGACAGTCGACAATCTGGTTCTTTTTAGTAAGAAACCTGTTCCAAAGCTTTCGGGCTGACTCTCCGGGCTGTTGAGTTATATGACTCAAATCGTCCGCATCCGGAGGTCGGACATAAGTCCCTTGAAAATTTGCCCGAAAGGCGTCTTCGAGCTCTTCCCAACTTCCAATGGAGCTTTCGGGGAGGCCTTTGAGCCAGTGACGAGCTGGCCCTTTGAGCTTGAGGGGTAAGTATTTGATGGCGTGGAGATCATCTCCTCGAGCCATATGGATATGAAGGATATAGTCCTCAATCCAAACCCCAGGGTCTGTTGTCCATCGTATGCCTCTATGTTTACGGGCTTGAATCCCTCTGGAAATTCATGGTCCAGCACCTCATCGGTGAAACATAGGGGGTGTGCGGCACCCCTGTAACTGGGTGTACCGCGTTGTTCTGATGCTTGTTGTGTTGCATTGTATGCTGGGGCGCGCTTGCGTGGTCCATAGATGGATCTTGTTGCGCCGTCCTTTGGGTGCGAGCCCTCACTGGGTCGCGTGTTGTATTGTGAGCGGCATTGTATGCCGTTGTGTTGATAGAGGGGTCGTCTATCCGACCAGGTGGCTTGCTTTGATATTTGGTTGTGGGGGGTTGGAGGCCTCCTCATCGAATTCGGGTAGCAGCTTCCGCTTTGGGTAGCTCTTTGAGGGGCGATCGTCGCCGTACATTGCTGCTGTATTGAGTATTTTACTCCATCTGAATTGGAGTTGTTTTGCGCGGCCTTGAGCCTTCGCTTCTGCTTTTTAAGGCTCCTCGCGGTGGCAACGAGCCTTTTCGCGGGCATTCTGATGCTCCGGGTGCCTGTCCGGCGTTATGTCGTCCGGACCATTATCCCTGATAGGATTTGTTTGTTCGGTTTGATATCCGGATTGCCGTTGTCCGGCAGCGGTTCGCCCTGCTCCAGCGCTGGGTCTGTGTGATCGCTATTTCTGTCGAGGCGGGATTTGGGGCGGCGCTTGCGTCGCCGTTTTGACTGCTTTTCGAGGGAACAAGCCTTCGGTGCGTCCTTCCGCTCCTCGTCGTCATCTTTTGGTGCGTCCACCATGTATACGTCATATGACGAGGTGCGTTCCAGGGCCCAACAGGCGCTGGTTCTTCATTGTCTCCTTCATCGGCGTCCATACCGTCGATGTCTTCGGAGTCAAAGTCGAGCATGTCGGTTAAATCGTCGACAGTGGCTACAAAGTGGGTGGTGGGTGGGCTTTGAATTTCTTCATCGTCCGTACCCAACCTTGCTGACCGTAGTCCGGCCAGGGCTCTCCTGATAAAGAGAGAGACTTCAGTGACTTCAGGATATCGCCGAAAGGCGAGTGCTGAAAGATGTCCGCGGCGTGAACTCCATGATCGGCGCCCAATCGGATTCGATCGGCAGGGGCGCGGAGGGTTCGGAGTCCGGAGAAGAATCCGGCTCCATGGAGTCACGAGTCTCGCAGAGTACGGGGCTGGTGTTCGGCTCAACCGCCGTTGGGATCACAGCCCCCGAGGTGGCGTCCAACCGCCCATCCTCGATCGGCGCGGTTGGCTCCGAACTAAGGGTCGGAGCCGATGCGGGTGCGGCCTCCAGGGCACTGTTCGGCGGCAGAGCTAGATCATGCTCGTCGTGACAGTGCGGCGCGCTCGGCGGTGGTTCGAGTCCGTCGAAGATCAAGTCCCCGCGGATGTCAGCCGTGTAGTTTAAATTTCCGAATCTGACCTGACGGCCAGGGGCGTAGCTTTCGATCTGCTCTAGATGGCCAAGTGAATTGGCCCGCAGTGCGAAGCCGCCAAAGACGAAGATCTGTCCGGGGAGGAAGGTCTCACCCTGGACTGCATCGCCATTGATGATCGTAGGAGCCATCGGGCCTGACGGCGACGGCACAGAGGAACTCTCAATGAAAGCACCAATGTCGGTGTCAAAACCGCGGATCTCGGGTAGGGGGTCCCGAACTGTGCGTCTAGGCCGGATGGTAACAGGAGGCAAGGGACATGAAGTTTTACCCAGGTTCGGGCCCTCTCGATGGAGGTAAAACCCTACGTCCTGCTTGATTAATATTGATGATATGGGTAGTACAAGAGTAGATCTACCACGAGATCAGAGAGGCTAAACCCTAGAAGCTAGCCTATGGTATGATTGTTGATGTGTATGTTGTCCTACGGACTAAAACCCTCCGGTTTATATAGACACTGGAGAGGGTTAGGGTTACATAGAGTCGGTTACAATGGTAGGAGATCTGAACATCCGTATCGCCAAGCTTGCCTTCCACGCCAAGGAAAGTCCCTTCCGGACACGGGACGGAGTCTTCAATCTTGTATCTTCATAGTCCAGGAGTCCGGCTGAAGGTATAGTTCGGCTATCCGAACACCCCCTAATCCAGGACTCCCTCAACGGGAAATTGGCCAGTACGTGGAGGATTTTAGTAAGCTAGCACGTTATGCCCCAGATGACGTTGCTACGGATGCAGCTAAGCAGGAGAAGTTTCTGGAAGGACTGAATGATGAGTTGAGCATGCATTTGATGGTAGCAACCTTCAAAAACTACCAGGAGTTGGTAGATCATGCTATTATGATTAAAGGGAAGCAGCAGCAGATTGAGAACCGCAAGAGGAAGTATGGACAAGGGAAGTACAATCCTGGAGCTCAGCAAAAGCCACATTTTACCCCTAGACCGGGAGGACAATTTCAGCATACCCATGGAGGAGGTAGCTCGCACAATCATAATGGCCCCAAGAATGGTAATGGGAATGGAGGAAGCAACGGCCAGAACCGTACCAACCCATCAACCCCAGCTAAGAGAGACCTGAGCCAAGTCACTTGCTTTAAGTGCCAGAAGACCGGACATTATGCCAATGAATGTCCTGAATCCTAGAATGGAAATGGCAATGGAAGCTCTGGGAAGAAGCCGAACCCTTTTAATAGGGGACAGGTGAACCACGTTAACGTGGAGGAGGTTGAAGAGCAGCCGGATGCAGTAATCGGTAAGTTTTTGGTTAAGTCATTTACTGCACTCGTTCTTTTTGATACTGGTCCATCGCATTCATACATCTCAAGGGAATTTGCGGATAAGTATAACCTTCCCACCAAAGTTCTTAGAACACCTATGTTAGTAAGCTCACCAGGAGCGGAGTATATGGCCAGTAAAGGATGTTTTCAAGTGCCATTGAGTATAGGTAGGCATGTGTTTCCCTCGGATCTGATCATTTTGGAATCCCAAGGTTTGGATGTAATTCTGGGTATGGATTGGCTATCGTTGTATGGAGGAAACATCGATTGCGCCAGTAATTCGATTTTGCTCACCACCCCAGAAGGAAGAAGGATCAAGTATGTATCCCGGCATGTGCCGAAGAGGATTCAAGTAAATTCCCTAACAGGAGTTGTGCAAGAGGAAGTACCAGTGGTAAAGGATTTCCCTGAGTGTGTTTCCAGAGGAATTGCCAGGCATGCCACCGGATAGAGATATTGAGTTTTTAATTGAGCTTTTGCCAGGCACAGGGCCAATATCTAAGAGACCATACAAGATGTCCGCAAAAGATTTGGAGGAGATTAAGAAGCAGATTAAGGAGTTACTGGATAAAGGTTATATTCTCCCAAGTTCTTCGCCTTGGGGATCTCCAGTACTTCTAGTGGAGAAAAAGGATTGAACGAAGTAACAATCAGAAAAGTACCCACTACCGATGAATCAATGATCTGTTTGACCGATTGCAAGGAGCTAAGGTATTTCCAAGATCAATCTGCGAATCAGGATACCATTAGTTGAAGATTCGAGAACAGGATATACCTAGACAGCTTTTACCACGGTATGGGCTGACGAGTACACCGTTATGTCATTTGGACTGACTAACACACCTGCATTATTTTAATGAACATGAATGAACAAGTATTTAATGGAGTTTTTGGATAAGTTCGTCCGTAGTGTTCATTGATGATATTCTAGTTTACTCGAAGAATGAAGAGGAGCATAGGAGCATTTGTGTTGGGTACTTGAGAAGCTCAAGAAAATCAGTTATATGCCAGTTTAGCCAAATGTGGAATTTGGTTGAAGGAAGTTGGATCCTCGGGACAACGTTATATCCGGAGAGGTATAGCAGTAGATCCCACCAAGGTTGACACTGTGACAAATTGGAAGCCCAACAACAGGTTGGAGAGATCCGGAAGTTTTCCTTGGACTCCACAGGATACTACCGGAGATTCATTGAAAATTTCTCGAGATTGCGAAGCTATGACGGAGTTGTTGAAGAAGATACCAGTTCAATGACTGAGGATGTGAGGCCAGTTTCCAGGAGTTGAAGAAATGTTTGGTTACATCACCTGTGTTGATTTTTGTCGATCAGAACAAAGATTATGAGGTTGTATTGGCGACGCTTCACTTCCAAGACTTGGAGCAGTTCTTATGCAGGAGGAAGAGTTTGTTTCATATGCCTCACGACAGCTTAAGCCTCATGAGTTGAATTATGCATGCATGATTTGGAGTTTGCAGCCGTAGTGCATGCATTGAAACTTGGAGACATTTTCTCATTGGAAACCATGTGAGGTGTACATGGATCACAAGAGTTTAAAGTACATCTTCACGCAGAAGGAGTTGAATCTCAGGCAAAGGAGATGGTTTGGAGCTCATCCAAGATTATGGATATGAGATTGCATTATTCCTGAAAGGCTTACGTAGTAGCAATGCGCTGAGTTGTAAAAGTCAATGTCAACACCCTAATGACGGGAGATTTAACCAAGGGAGTCTACGCCAATCTCCGTGAGCTATTGGTTTGGAGATAGTTCCGAGAGGCTATGTAGCAGCATTAGAGATTCAGTCTTATCTGATGGATAAGATCAGAGAGCCAGAGACTGACAAGGAGGTGCCACTATAAAAGGAGAAAATGAGCAAAGGAAAAGTTAAAGGATTTCGTGAGGATGAGCATGATACTTATGGTTTTTGAAGACCCTTGTTATATGTGCCCATGACCCGGAGATCAGGCAGTTAATTCTGCAGGAAGCCCATGATTCACCATATTCGATTCATCCAGGAAATACCAAGATGTATTTGGATTTGAAAGGATACTTTCTAGTGGACCGGAATGAAGAAGGATATTGCGGAGTATGTAGCAGTTTGTGATGTATGTCAGAGAGTAAGGCAGAGCATCAGAGCCAGCCGGGAATTGCTTATAGCCATTGCAATACCCGAATGGAAGTGGGATAAGCTAGGCATGGATTTTATTACGGGTTTGCCCCGAACTTGTTTGAGGCTAATGACTCGATGGGGTTGTAGTCGATCATTTGACAAGGTAGCTCATTTCATCCAGTGAAGACTACCTACACCAGTGCTAAGTTGGCAAGATATACATGCCAGGATCGTATGTCTGCATGGAGTTCCAAGCGATTGTATAGACAGAGGAACCCAGTTTACTCAAAGTTCTGGATTAGTTGCACGAAACATTGGGTACAAGGCTAAGAGGTTCAGTACAAACTTTTCATCTGCAGACAGATGGCCAGACCGAGAGAAGTCAATCAGATTTTGGAGGATAAGCTGAGAGCTTGGTGCGCTAGATTATGGATCTAGTTGGGATGACAATTTACCCGTTAGGCAGAGTTCTTTAACAACAATAGTTATCAAAATCTAGTTTGAGATGACCCCTTTTCGAAAGCCTTGTACGGAAGGAGGTGCAGGGACCCCCATTGGTCGTGGATGAAGTTGGAGACCGAACAATTGTTTGGACCGGATCTGATTAAGGAGTCTGAACAGAAGGTGAAATTGACTCGCGATAGGCTTCAAGGGTAGCCCAGTCCAGGCAGAAGAGCTATGCAGATTCTAAACGCAAGGAGACCAGTTTACAAGTTGGAGACCGAGTTTACCTTCGAGTATCTCCACTTCGAGGAGGTTAAGCGCTTTGGAGTTAAGGGAAGTTAGCGCCACGTTTTTTTTAGGACCATACAAAGTTTTGGAGGCGTATGGAAGAAGTAGCTACAAGTTGAATTGCCGGAAGGATTGTCAGGAGTTTCACGATGTATTCCAACATTTCACAAATTGAATAAGTGCCACACAGAGATGGCTGATATACCGCTGAGAGATACAGTGCCACTAGAAGCAAATTCAGTTGGACAGTGATTTGACCTATGAGGAGAACCAGTCAAGATTCATGAGTATGCCAGCCGGAGTCACCCGCAGTAAAGGTCATCAAAGTTTTGGCAAAGTTTAAGTGGAGCCACCACACGGAGGATGAACCCACCTGGGAGCGAGAGGAAGATCTGCTGAAGGACCACCCTCACCTATTTTCTTAGCGACCCGAATCTCGAGGGCGAGATTCATCTTAGGGGGGGGGTAGGTTTGTACATCCTAAATTTTCAATTGGAATGTTAATACATTAGATCATCTTTGCATATCAATAATTTTATTGCATTTTGGTTGATCTAGAAATTCTACGGCAACTTAAGGACCCTCGAGAGAGTTGGGGATTTCGTTATTTTCATATTTGAGTTTTCTCAAATTGGAAAAATAGATCATTTGATTTTATTTATTTTTATCTTCAATTATTTCTATACAAAATATGAGAGAGGGATAAAATGACTTTCCCAAAATAAAGAAATATTAAGTATTTAATAATAAAATCAAATAAGATTTTATTTTGGTTTTATTTGCTATTTTTATTTGAATTTAGGAAAAATTGCATGTTTTTCAAATTGCATATAGGCCCCATAAATGTTCATCCTATGCGGCTTGATTTTAGAAGCCGGGGAAAATTTATTTCGGATTTTTGGAGTCCGTTTAGTATTTCTTTTGTTTGTTTTTCTGCGCATAATTATTTAAAAAAAAGTGCAAACCGACTTCAGGCCGGGATCGGCCGGGACTCCTCCGGCCGGGCCCTTTATATAGCGCCACCCCGGGGCCCGATTAGCCCAAGCCGCCGCCGCCCCACAAACCCTAACCCTAGCCGCCGCAGCGCGCCGCCGCCGCCGCCGCCGGACCCGCCCGCCGAGGTTGCCCCACTGCCGTTTTTTTAGAAAAAACCATTTGGTTTTTCGTTCGGTTTTTTTAGTTTCCGTTTTTTTATTATATCGGTTTCATTTTCCGGTTTAGGTTAATTAGCGAGCGTTCGCTCGTTTGTTCGTTTTAACGAACGCGTTCATCGTTTAGATCCAGATAACGAACGTTCGTTCGTTAATCTGTTCGTCGTTTTTTTTCTCGGATTAAATCCGCGATTTTCTGATCGTGATTTCTGATCCGATTTTTGATCTAGTATAACTTTTCGCTCGTTTATCGGAATCAGGCGATTCAAGCGCCTGGAGTTTCGTCTTCGAAACCCTCTTTACGTTTAACCAACTCAAACAAGTTTTTGCCTCTGTAAAATTTGACTTAGATCTAGATTAGTAAACGAAGCTTGTTTCTTTCGCCGTTTGACTTTTGTTGCTTCGTTCGATTTGATTCTTTTTGCCAACCGGAGTTCTTAAGTTGAACTTTCTGGTTAGATCTCTTATTTGAGTTTTACCTGTGCATTAGTTGAGTATATTGTATGCTTGTTTGTTTGCGATAGAGTACCCGGAGTGCGCCGCTTGCTACTTCGAATCGCTAGGTTTTGCGGTTATCAGCAAGGCAAGTAACACTTTGATCATACCTCCTACTACCCAGTTTTATTGCATTAGATCAATCCTCACACATTGCATGATTTGGATCCAATTAAATTGTGGGTTTTGGGAAGTAGATGAGGTAGTACCTATTACCTGTTTCGTTATCAAACCTTTGGGAGTTACTTCTATGTTTGCTATTATGCCATGCTATGCTAGTAGACGTGGATTGGGTGAGTGATATCCATGACAGATGTGAGATTGTTAAATTAATGGTTTATCTAAGGTGGCAACTTAACACACATCTGGGTGGATTGAGGCACCTGGGTATTCCAGCGATTGCCTGTTTTTCTTTTGGACCGCCACCCAGGCTCAAAGGGATCATGAGATTATTCATACTAGAAACTTCCGTGTGCAGCCACAAGCTACTATGGGCTCTAGCATAGTTGATTAAGTCGTGCGAACTCTTACAGTGGTAGACTAGCAGATGTAGGGGAAAGTAGGTGTAACGGTCTACCCGATCGTAAGGTGCTAGCGCTTCTGAAAGACTATGTCTCGGTCATCCGTTTCTCAAACACCATGTAGTGCGAGAATCCCAACGGAGGAGATCGAGTCTTGTGGGGAAAAGTGTGCAAACCTCTGCAGAGTGTATAAACTAATCATGGTTAGCCGTGTCCCCGGTTATGGACAACTTGAGTATCTAGTACTTGGATTATCATGTGAATCTCATCATGTTACTCTAATTAATATTGTTGGGTTTTAATGATGATGCTTAATTGGGATTGAGAGGGTGTCTACACTCTCAATGTTTAACAACTACCATGATAGTTAAATAAAATTTATTCCTTTGCAGTAGGGAAAAATTGGCTTTACGCAAAACTGTAACCATAGAGCTTTCCACCAGCCATATGCATGTAGTATAGCCTATTTATGTTCATTGGTCTCTATGTGTTACATTTGCCAGCATATTCCATGTGCTGACCCGTTTCGGGCTGCAACGTTCATGTTGCAGACTTTTCAGACAACGAGTAAGGTGCCTTTAGGTCGTGGTTCTATACTCAGTGATGCCGTTGGAGTTGATGGACTCACTTATCTTCCAAGCCTTCCGCTGTTATCGTTATTAGATGGCCTTAAGCCATATTTTATTGTAATAAGTTCTCTTTTGAGACACTCGTTGTAATAAGTGTGTGATTGCTACTTTGTTATAAATCCTTCAAGTACTGTGCGGTGTCAGCATTACTGATCTAGGGATGACACTGGAGCACAGAGATTGGACCATTTGAGGTCTGGTCGCTACAACGGCGACCGTGGTGAGCGACACGCTCATATCGTCGCTAGACATGGTCGGTTTCAGTGTGCTGAGGGTGGCGTTAGTGCTGTGTCACGACCAACGGTATGTTTGGTTTGTGCCCAAGGTTGACCATCAAAGCATTGGGTAGCCAAAATTTTGGTTGAGGTATTGGTTGCCCATGATTTGGCCAACATTGGCAAGAAAAATGAACTAGAGTTGGCTAGAGTTCATTGGCATGCCAAAGAAATGGCAACCATCCAAACAAAGACCAATCTTTGGGTCAGGTCTAAAATTTTGGTTGAGGTATTGGTTGCCCATGATTTGGCCAACATTGGCAAGAAAAATGAACTAGAGTTGGCTAGAGTTCATTGGCATGCCAAAAAAATGGCAACCATCCAAACAAAGACCAATCTTTGGGTCATGACCAAAATTTTGGTAAGGTGCACTTTGGCCACAATACAAACACACCCCAACACCCGGCTCGTCGAGGATGCACGGGGCGCCGCGACGCGTCCGCGGAGTGGTGTAGCGTGGCCAACTACATCCTCTGGACCTGAGACCATGCCCGGTCGTCTTGCTTTTTCAATGACATGGGAGGATCACATGTGAGCAAAGGGCATCTCCAATGTTGCCACGACCGCAGCTGACTACCCTGGCACACCAAAACCCTCGTCCCTCGCGCCGTCGCGCAGTGCGTTCCCAGCCGGCGCCAGCTGCCCGCATTCATGCCGTCTGTTCGTATGTCGTCGTTAAGAGGCTCGGTGCCCGAGGAACCAACTCCGGTGACTTAATGACGCACCCGGACGCTTGGCCTCACCGGAATGCGCTACTTAAAGCGGCAACGCCCAGCTAACCTCCACACCATAGTGCATCGTCCTCCTACCTGGCACCACATCCGCCATGACCGCAAGTGCGAATGCTCTGCGGGAGAGCTTGTCTTCGAGGATGAAGCTCGAGGTCGCCGCCCTCGCTCAAGTCACCTCTCGCGACGCAATAGCGGCATAGCCGGACGCGGACGCGACTGCACAAGCGGTGGCCATGCTGGCGGTCGACGACGGGAGCACCATCAGCCACACGTCCTACTTGCCGCCGTCCAACGTCCGGCACCGCCGAGGTCGGGGACTCCTCCGAGGATGAGTAGGGCATGGGAGGCAGCAGGGCATGGTGTGCCAACTGGCCGGTTTGTATCCCGTGTTCTACTCTTCCTCACCGGAGACTGCACCCTCACTTCACGGGTCTTGAACCCCGCCCCCGTACATAGAGATCGCAGATGGAGGACGTCGGTCGCCGCCGTAGAATAGGTTTATGGTCGGGTTTCTTTTATTTTTGTGTCCTATAAAAGTTCGAAATGTAATAAAAATCTGCCGTGTTTGCATTAATCTCGGCTGGTGTATATGAACTTTCACAATAATATACATATTGTAGGAGTACTAGCAAGATGCCCGTGCATTGCATGGAAGATAAAGATCTTATGGGAGAAAAGGATGAACGAGGGAAAGCCTTATCTGCAAATTTGGAGAGGAGTGCGGGTAAATTGTCATAGTTTCCTTCCTATCCGTTAGATATAGATCAGACGACCTATATTGCAGGATGACAGGCACACCATCATCACCAACTCTGCTGTTTATTGAACCGAGACAAATCTAACATGCGAAGTAAAATAAACCCAGAGGGTCTATACATACACAAATTATCTTAGGCACTCCAATAGTACGTCCACTACACATTCATGCATTTCACATCTTTCTACATCTACGGGAACCTATGAAAGGGTTAACATAAATTGCCTCTCTTTCCATCCAAACAAAGACCAATCTTTGGGTCAGGTCTAAAATTTTGGTTGAGGTATTGGTTGCCCATGATTTGGCCAACATTGGCAAGAAAAATGAACTAGAGTTGGCTAGAGTTCATTGGCATGCCAAAAAAATGGCAACCATCCAAACAAAGACCAATCTTTGGGTCATGACCAAAATTTTGGTAAGGTGCACTTTGGCCACAATACAAACACACCCCAACACCCGGCTCGTCGAGGATGCACGGGGCGCCGCGACGCGTCCGCGGAGTGGTGTAGCGTGGCCAACTACATCCTCTGGACCTGAGACCATGCCCGGTCGTCTTGCTTTTTCAATGACATGGGAGGATCACATGTGAGCAAAGGGCATCTCCAATGTTGCCACGACCGCAGCTGACTACCCTGGCACACCAAAACCCTCGTCCCTCGCGCCGTCGCGCAGTGCGTTCCCAGCCGGCGCCAGCTGCCCGCATTCATGCCGTCTGTTCGTATGTCGTCGTTAAGAGGCTCGGTGCCCGAGGAACCAACTCCGGTGACTTAATGACGCACCCGGACGCTTGGCCTCACCGGAATGCGCTACTTAAAGCGGCAACGCCCAGCTAACCTCCACACCATAGTGCATCGTCCTCCTACCTGGCACCACATCCGCCATGACCGCAAGTGCGAATGCTCTGCGGGAGAGCTTGTCTTCGAGGATGAAGCTCGAGGTCGCCGCCCTCGCTCAAGTCACCTCTCGCGACGCAATAGCGGCATAGCCGGACGCGGACGCGACTGCACAAGCGGTGGCCATGCTGGCGGTCGACGACGGGAGCACCATCAGCCACACGTCCTACTTGCCGCCGTCCAACGTCCGGCACCGCCGAGGTCGGGGACTCCTCCGAGGATGAGTAGGGCATGGGAGGCAGCAGGGCATGGTGTGCCAACTGGCCGGTTTGTATCCCGTGTTCTACTCTTCCTCACCGGAGACTGCACCCTCACTTCACGGGTCTTGAACCCCGCCCCCGTACATAGAGATCGCAGATGGAGGACGTCGGTCGCCGCCGTAGAATAGGTTTATGGTCGGGTTTCTTTTATTTTTGTGTCCTATAAAAGTTCGAAATGTAATAAAAATCTGCCGTGTTTGCATTAATCTCGGCTGGTGTATATGAACTTTCACAATAATATACATATTGTAGGAGTACTAGCAAGATGCCCGTGCATTGCATGGAAGATAAAGATCTTATGGGAGAAAAGGATGAACGAGGGAAAGCCTTATCTGCAAATTTGGAGAGGAGTGCGGGTAAATTGTCATAGTTTCCTTCCTATCCGTTAGATATAGATCAGACGACCTATATTGCAGGATGACAGGCACACCATCATCACCAACTCTGCTGTTTATTGAACCGAGACAAATCTAACATGCGAAGTAAAATAAACCCAGAGGGTCTATACATACACAAATTATCTTAGGCACTCCAATAGTACGTCCACTACACATTCATGCATTTCACATCTTTCTACATCTACGGGAACCTATGAAAGGGTTAACATAAATTGCCTCTCTTTCTCCTCCCCTGATTTTCATGGTGGTGGGCCCCTCTCTCCCCCAACCTACAATCAACAGCTCACACGTTTCACATTACGTTAATTACGTAACTAGGATTACGTAGGTGTAGCATTACTCGTCCTAAAAAAACCCAACTAAGCCAACCTCCCAGCATATCGCGTGGGAAAAGACCCGGCCGCACCGTTTTAGTCGGGATTACCAGATTACTAGTAGTAGTATCGATGGATCGTGCGAAGCAACAATTTTTTTTGAGGGGGCGAAGCACCTAGCTTAAAAGGAAAAAAAGCGGTACACTCACAGCACTCCTATCGCGGTCGCATTGCACCCCACACACGTTCGGTCCTGCACACGGCTCACGCAAATGGAACGCGCTTCGGCTTGCCTCTTCACTAACACGTGGGACTGCACTTGGAGAAACCAACCATGCGCCAAACTCCCCCCCCCCACCGTGCGAAAATCCTCCCCCTCACACCCAAAAATTCCCCTCAAATCCGATTCAACCGCCCTTCGGCCAACTAGCCAATAATATTCCCCAAACCCCCCTCCCCCTGTCCCCCTCCACTCTATTCGCTCCGCCAAAGCCGCCCTCCCCGCCGCGCCGATACGTCGGCGCCGCGGTTCGGCGATCCTCTTGCTCCCACAGTACGCTCTCGTAGACTGCCGTCCTCTAGCCGCGCCGCCACCTCTGGCTACGTTCTTGTGGAGGCGCACGGCGGTCAGCGCTGCCACCGCTGGCGACGTTCGTGTGGAGACACACGACGGTCAGCTTCTCCCACAGTACGCGCATTCTAGACTGAGGCCCCATTCATGTCGGTGTAGCGCTGAATGTTAGCTGATAGACGCTGTTAATCTCACTGTTTGCCGAAGTAGTTTACTGTCAATATGCTCTGCTTAAGAAGCTTCCTTGCCCTGTTCTGCACTCAATCTGCTTAGCTGAGATGGCATGCCAAGGCCGATTAGTTGCTAAAATATCCTGCCATATATTTATTGTGACGTAGATTGCCATGGTCTAGTAGCCAATCTGTTAGGTGAAATAGCTCTACACCGTTTTATACTCGATCTTTGTTGCTGCGATGGCCTTCGATAGTTCGATGGCTGTGTGCTCGGCCTCATTGACTGCTGAAACAGCCTGCCATAATTTGGCACTCAAATCTGTTTGCTGAATTAGCTTTACATATATTTCGTTACTTAGATCTGCTCGTCCAAATATCTTGCCATAGCTTTAGACATCGACCTAGGTATTTTTTTCTGGACTTCATAAAAAAGCATATATGTTTTTCCTGTAATATCTAGTAGAAGAACTAATTTGTATGTCTAACAGATGGACATGACTTGGATAACTTCTGCTCGAAGATTCTCCGCTGCATATGTCGAGGGGGTTGAAAACTTCATGAACTTTATCAGAGCTGAGTACGGTGGTCCGAAATCAGATGTGCTCTGCCCGTGTAGCAGTTGTATGAATTCAGTTACAAGACCCCAGTCAACTGTGCAAAATCATCTACACTTGTATGGGATGTCGGTCACATATACTAGGTGGGTTCATCATGGTGAAGCTGTGAACGTCAATGTTATTGACTACGTGGAAGCAGCAGATCACCATCTTGATCTGCCTGATGCTCAGGTGGAAGAGGAGGAGGAGGTGGTGGTGGCGGAGCCAGTGAGTTTGACCAACATTGAAACAATGCTACGAAATGCTCGTGCATTCCGTGAACTTTCACCTGCAGAAGAAAAATGGTGGGCCCGCATGTTGGAACAATGCAACGTTGCTGTCACCCCAGGAAATAAGCTGTCAGTATTCTCAGCTATGGTCACCTTTCTTCAGGTGAAGACATCTGAGCGGATGACCAACAAATCATTCGATGCGATGTTGGCTGCTTTTCGCAAATCTTTCCCAGATGCGTCTGAGCTGCCACACACCTACAGTAAAATGAAGAATTTCCTTCGTGCAGTTGGAATTGGATATGATATGATCCATGTTTGTAAGAATAATTGTGTTCTGTTCCGGAAGGATTATGCCAACTTAAGTGAATGCCCGAAATGCAAATCATCAAGATGGAAAGATGGCGATGCTGTGAAGAGGATTCCTCATAATGTTCTGAGACATTTTCCAATTACACCAAGATTGCAGAGGTTGTTTCATGATGCTGAAACAAGAGAGGATGTACTGTGGCATTCTAGGAACCAGGAGTACAGAGATCAGAATGTAATGAGCCATCCATCTCATGGTAGTGAGTGGAAAAGCTTCAATGATAAACACAAAGAGTTTGCTGCTGACCCGAGAAACATTAGACTTGGCTTAGCTTCAGATGGATTTAACCCATTTGGCCACCAGAGCGCCACATATAGCATGTGGCCAGTGCTTGTTATCCCTTACAACATGCCTCCAAATGTCTGCACCAAAGAATCAAACTACATGATGGCCTTGCTCATCCCAGGTCCAAAAAGTCCTGGAAAGGATTTTGATTTGTTCATGGAGCCTCTTGTGGAGGAACTTCAACAGCTATGGAAGGGTGTTCTCACTCGAGACCTATATAGCAGCCCACCAGCTGATTTCTTTCTGCGTGCTGTTATAATTTGGTGCATCCATGATTATCCGGCTTTGGGCACTATGTCAGGGCGAACGACACATGGTTACAATGCATGTGTTCGCTGTGACAGGAATCCGCTGTCATACGCAATACTTAGCAAGATCTGTTACATTGGACACCGTCGTTTCCTTGCCAAGGACAAGCCGCATCCTAGAAAATACCGAAGACATGTGTTCAATGCAAAGCATGAAAACCGTGATGCGCCAAAGAGGCTCACCGCCGATGAGTTGCAAGTGGAATTAGAGAAGGTCAGGCATATTACACCAGGAAACCATCCTGGTAATGGTAGCGGGAAAAGGAAGCGTGGCAGGGTAGAAGAGAGATTATTGTTTACCCGCAGGTCCACTTTGTGGGACTTGGAGTATTGGAAAGATTTGGATCTGCGGCATAATCTTGATGTGATGCACATCGAGAAAAATATATGTGACAGCATTATCGGCACACTTCTTAATATTGAAGGCAAGACGAAAGATACCTTAAAATCTAGGATTGATTTGACACACCTGGGTATCAGAAAGGATTTGCAGGTGCAAGATGAAGGTAAACCACGGGATATGGCACCAGCTGTGTACGTCTTGGACAAGGTAAAAAGAAAAGAATTCTGCGAGGTCCTGTCACGTGTGAGATTCCCACATGGATTTGCTTCCAACCCTGAAAGGAGAGTCAGTGCAGATGGAAACAAGGTACAAGGGTTGAAAACTCATGACTGCCACGTCCTACTTCAAAGGGTTTTACCTGTTATCCTTAGAGGATTGGGCCGCCCTGACTTATACAGAGCAGTTGCAGAGTTGGGACAATTCTTCAGGGAACTCTGCAGTAGGAATATCAGGATAGATGCTTTGGAGCGTCTTAGAGACAAGATACCAACTATCCTATGCGACCTTGAGAAGATATATCCTCCAGCCTTCTTTGATGTGATGGTGCATTTGGCTGTTCATCTACCTGATGAGGCACTACTTAGAGGTCCAGTACAGTATGGCTGGATGTACCCTATTGAAAGGCGGCTAGGCACTTTCAAGGGCTATGTTAGGAACAGAGCTAGACCCGAGGGTTCCATTGCAGAGGCCTACATTGCTACAGAAGCGTTGACATTCTGCTCAAAATACATTGAAACAGCTGATCAGCTTAGCAAAGAGGTGGGTGAAGACAATCCCGGGCTCAATGTTTTCGATTATTCTGTTCGAGTTACAGGGAAGAGTCGACAAGAGGACAAACCTAAAGATTTGGACAAAATGGTTTGGTATGTGTTGAATAACTGTCCTGAGATACTACCTTATATCAAGTAAGTGCAGTACTGCAGCTTATACATCGTAATCTACTAAACTTGCAGCACATTCTTATATATTTAGATGTTTGACGTGATCACTATGTTGTGCAGCATCTACAAAGAGGAGTTACTGCCGCAAAATCCAAGAAACATTGACAAACTGGTTATGGCAGGATTTGCGAAATGGTTCAAGAACCATGTAAGCTTTTGAAGTGCACTGTCAGTTTTTTTAATATATTGAGTACATAAGATGATCAGCTTGTCTATTTTCTAACCATAGGTTAAGAAGATGCGGGAGGATGGGCAGGCAGTTGATGATGCCCTTTACTCACTAGCAATGGGTCCTGATACTCGGGTAAGACATTATGAATCTTGCGTTGTTGGAGATGTGCGCTACAACACCCTTGCACGAGACGAAGGCAGGAAGACACAAAACAGTGCCATCATGAGCACGGATACGTATGACAAAGAGACAACTGAAATGTATGCTAACATAACAGACATTGTTCAGTTGCAGTATATCTCCAGTTTCGAGGATCATCGGTGTGTGGTTCTGTTGTGCTGTCGTTGGTATAACCTGTTTTCCAGGATCGCAAAACCCAGAGCTGATGATTATTTCAAATCCATCAATGTCAAGGCGGCGTACCAGACCAACGAGCCTTTTATTTTGGCAAATCAAGCAACACAGATATTTTTCTTGGAAGACACATTTGCACGTAGCGATGACTGGAGAGTATTGCAAAGGTTTGAGCAGAGGAATTCGTTTAATGAAGTTGCACAACAAGATGATGCTTACACTGCTCCTGATGTACAAGATAACACAGATGTTCCTAATATCTTTGAGAACCATCACGTCAATGACGCCGGCGAAAAGATTGCCTGTCGTGCTGTGGACATACAAGAGTTGATCAAGAAGAAGCCAACGTTCGAGGACGTTGAGGACGAAGAAGAAGATGACACCGTGGGGAATTACGATTCAGACTGATACACATGGCGAAGATGTTGACGCTGCTGCTGCGGATGATGATTACATTGCTTTTGTCGTATTTGCCTGTCAGAAGACGTTTTTTATCTACTATGTGAAATTGTGTTTGCTATGACAACTGAAACCTGATGAACATGTTGTTTAGTATTTTGCTGTGAGAACATCACTTGTTATGTATGCTGATTTGTGTTTGGTGATTGTATGACAACTAAAACATGATGACATTGTTGTTTAGTTGTACTCATATTTGGCTGTTGAAACTTGAATTTGATGACATAGTTTGCTGTTGGACTGCAATTTGCTCGACGTCTTCTGTAGCGACCAGACCTCAAACAGTCTGATCTCTGTGCTCCGGTGTCATCCCTGGATCAGTATTGCTGACACCACACAGTACTCGGAGGATTTATAGCAGAGTAGCAATCACACACTTCTTACATCGAGTGTCTCAAAAGAGAAATTATTACAATAAGTATGGCTTAAGGACATCTAATAACGATAATAGCGGAAGGCTTGGAAGATAAGTGAGTCCATCAACTCCAACGGCATCACTGAGTATAGAACCACGACCTAAAAACTCCTTAATCGTCGTCTAAAAAGTCTGCAACATTAACGTTGCAGCCCGAAATGGGTCAGCACATGGAATATGCTGGCAATGTGACACATAGAGAGTAATGGAATGAAACGGCTATACTATATGCATATTTGACTGGTGGAAAGCTCTATGGTTACAGTTTTGCGTAAAGCCAATTTTTCCCTACTTCAAACGAATAAATTTAATTACTATCATGGTGGTTGTTAAACATTGAGAATGGTTGACAGCATTCTCAATCCAAATTAAGCATCATCATTAAACATAACCCAACAAAATTAATTTAGAGTAACATGTTGAGATTCACATGATAATGTAGATACTAGATACTCAAGATGTCCATAACCGGGAACACGGCTAACCATGATTAGTTTATTACACTCTGCAGAGGTTTGCGCACTTTTCCCCACAAGACTCGATCGCCTCCGTTTGGTTTCTCGCACTACAAGGTGTTTGAGAAGACGGATGACCGAGACATAGTCTTTCAGAAGCGCTAGCACCTTACGATCGGGTAGACCGTACCACCTACATCCCCTACATCTGCTAGTCTACCACTGTAAGAGTTCGCACAACTTAGTCAACTATGCTAGAGCCCATAATAGCTTGTGGCTGCACACGGAAGTTTCTAGTATGAATAGTCTCATGATCCCTTTGAGCCTGGGTGGCGGTCCAAAAGAAAACAGGCAAGTCCTGGAATACCCAGGTGCCTCAATCCACCCAGATGTGTGTTTAAGTTGCCACCTTAGATAAACCATTAATTAACAATCTCACATCTGTCATGGATTTCACTCACCCAATCCACGTCTACTAGCATAGCATGGCATAATAAGCAAACGTAGAAGTAACTCCCAAAGGTTTGATAATAAACAGGTAATAGGTACTACCTCATCTACTTCCCATCCCACAATTTAATTAGATCCTAATCATGCAATGTGTGAGGATTGATCTAATGCAATAAAACTGGGTAGTAGAAAAGGTATGATCAAAGTGTTACTTGCCTTGCTGATGATCCGCGAAACCTAACGATTCGAAGTAACAGGCGGCGCACTCCGGGTATTCTATCGCAGACAAACAAACAAGCATACAATAAGTACTCATCTAATGCACAGGTAAAACTCAAATAAGAGATCTAACCAGAAGGTTCAACTTAAGAACTCCGGTTGGCAAAAAGAATCAAATCGAACGAAGCAACGAAAGTCAAACGGCGAAAGAAAACAACTTCGTTCTAGTAATCTGGATCTAGGAAAATTTTACAGTAACAAAAACTTGTTTAAGTTGGTTAAACGGATAAAGGGTTTCGAGACGAAACTCTAGGCGCTTGAATCGCCTGATTCCGATAAACGAGCGAAAAGTTAAACTAAAACGAAAATCGGATCAGGAATCGCGATCAGAAAAATCGCGGATTTAATCCGAGAAAAAGAAAAACGACGAACGCCGAATTTTTTTTCTCTTTTTTTCGGCAGGAAAACGAGGCGCGACGAACCTCGGGCGGCGGGATCGTCGGCGGCGGCGGCGGCTCCGGCGGCGCGCGCGGATCGAGGCGGGGCTGATGGGCTGGGGCGGCTCGGGGCGGCGCTATTTAAAGGCTGCCCCCGGGCGGTGTCCCGCTCGGGTACGGCCCGAAGTCGGTTCGTTTTTTTAATTATTCCGCTCGGAAGAAAAATAAAAAGAAATACTAAACGGACTCCAAAAATTCGAAATAAATTTTCACGGGCTTCTAAAATCAAGCCGCACAAGGTGAACATTTATTTGGGCCCTAAATGCAATTTTGAAAACACACATTTTTCCTAAATTCAAATAAAACACCGAAAAACTCCGAAATAAAATCTTATTTGATTTTTTATTAAATCCTCAATATTTCTTTATTTTGGGAAAGTCATTTTATTCCCTCTCTCATATTTTTGTAATAGAAATAATTGATGATAAAATAAATAAAATCAAATGATCCTATTCTCAAAATTTGAGAAAACTCAAATATGAAAATAACGAAATCCCCAACTCTCTCCGTGGGTCATTGAGTTGCGTAGAATTTCTAGGATCAACCAAAATGCAAAATAAAATATGATATGCATGATGATCTAATGTATAACATTCCAAATTGAAAATTTGGGATGTTACAAACCTACCCCCCTTAAGATGAATCTCGCCCTCGAGATTCGGGTTGGCTAGAAAATAGGTGAGGGTGGTCTTTGAGCAAATCTTCCTCTCGTTCCCAGGTGGCTTCATCCTCCGTGTGGTGGCTCCACTGAACTTTGCAAAACTTGATAACCTTGCTGCGAGTAACTCGGCTGGCAAACTCGAGGATCTTAACTGGTTTCTCCTCGTAGGTCAAATCGTTATCCAACTGAATAGTTTCCAATGGCACTGTGTCTCTCAACGGTATGTCAGCCATCTCCGCGTGACATTTCTTTAACTGAGAAACGTGGAACACATCATGAACTCCTGACAATCCTTCGGGCAATTCCAACTTGTAGGCCACTTCTCCCATACGCTCCAAAACTCGATATGGTCCTACAAATCGTGGTGCTAACTTCCCTTTAACTCCAAAACGCTTTGTTCCCGAAGTGGAGATACTCGAAGATAAGCTCCTGTCTCCGACTTCGTAAACTGTCTCCTTGCGTTTAGAATCCGCATAACTCTTCTGTCTGGACTGGGCTACCTTGAGCCTATCGCGAATCATTTCACCTTCTGTTCAGACTCTTTAATCAAGTCAGGATCCAAACAACTGGCGGTCTCCAACTTCGTCCCATGACAACGGTGTCCTGCACCTCCTTCCGTACAAAGCTTCGAAAGGGGCCATCTTTAAACTGGTTTGATAACTGTTGTTGTAAGAGAACTCTGCATATGGCAAATTATCGTCCCAACTAGATCCATAATCTAGCGCACAAGCTCTCAGCATATCCTCCAAAATCTGATTGACTCTCTCGGTCTGTCCATCTGTCTGTGGATGAAAAGCTGTACTGAATTCTAGCCTGGTACCCAAAGTTTCGTGCAACTGCTTCCAGAACTTTGAGGTAAACTGGGTTCCTCTATCTGATACGATACTCCTTGGAACTCCATGCAGACATACGATCCTGGTCATGTATATCTTTGCCAACTTAGCACTGGTGTAAGTGGTCTTTACTGGGATGAAATGAGCTACTTTCGTCAATCGATCAACTACAACCCAAATCGAGTCATAGCCTGAACGAGTCCTGGGCAATCCCGTGATAAAATCCATGCCTAGCTTATCCCACTTCCATTCGGGTATCGGCAATGGTTGTAACAATCCTGCTGGCTTCTGATGCTCTGCCTTTACTCTCTGACATACATCACAAACTGCTACATACTCCGCAATATCCTTCTTCATTCCGGTCCACCAGAAAATATCCTTCAAATCCAAATACATCTTGGTATTTCCTGGGTGAATTGAATATCGGTGAGTCGTGTGCCTCTTGCAAAATCAACTTCCTGATCTCCGGGTCATTGGGCACGATAAACGCGGTCTTCAAACCATAGGGTGTCGTGCTCATCCTCACGAAATCCTTTAGCTTTTCCTTTGCTCAGTTTCTCCTTTATAGCGGCAATCTCTTTGTCAGCTTTCTGAGCTTCCCTGATTTTATCCATCAAGGTTGACTGAATCTCCAATGCTGCTACATAGCCTCTCGGAACTATTTCCAAACATAGTTCACGAAGATTTTCTGCTAACTCCTTGGGTATTTCTCCCGTCATTAATGTATTGACATGGCTCTTGCGCTTAATGCGTCAGCTACTACATTAGCCTTTCCGGGGTGATAATGCAATTTCATATCATAATCCTTGATAAGCTCCAACCATCTCCTTTGTCTGAGATTTAACTCCTTCTGGTGAAAATGTACTTCAAACTCTTATGATCCGTGTACACCTCACAATGGTTTTCCAATGAGGAAATGTCTCCATGTCTTCAATGCATGCACTACGGCTGCTAACTCCAAATCATGCGTGGCATAATTCAACTCATGAGGCTTCAGTTGTCTTGAGGCATATGAAACAACTCTCCCTTCCTGCATAAGCACTGCTCCAAGTCCTCGACGTGAAGCGTCGCAATACACCTCATAATCCTTGGTCTGGTCTGGCAAAATCAACACTGGTGAGGTAACCAAACGTTTCTTCAACTCCTGGAAACTAGCCTCACATTCCTCTGTCCATATGAACTTGGTATCTTTCTTCAACAACTCAGTCATAGGCTTCGCAATCTTTGAGAAATTCTCAATAAATCTCCGGTAGTATCCTGCGAGTCCAAGAAAACTCCGGATCTCTCCAACTGTTGTTGGGGCTTCCCACTTGGTCACGGTTTCAACTTTAGCGGGATCTACTGCTATACCTTCTCCAGATATAACATGTCCGAGGAATCCTACTTCCTTCAACCAAAACTCACATTTGCTGAACTTGGCATATAATTGATGTTCTCTGAGCTTTCCAAGTACCAAACGCAAATGCTCCTTATGTTCCTCTTCATTCTTCGAATAAACCAGGATATCATCAATGAACACTACGACGAACTTATCCAAAAACTCCATAAACACTTTGTTCATCATGTTCATAAAATAGGCAGGTGCGTTAGTCAGACCAAATGACATAACGGTATACTCATACAGCCCATACCTGGTGGTAAAAGCTGTCTTCGGAATATCCTGTTCTCGAATCTTCAACTGGTGGTATCCTGATCGCAGATCGATCTTGGAAAATACCTTAGCTCCTTGCAATCGATCAAACAGATCATTGATCATTGGTAGTGGGTACTTGTTCTTGATCGTTACTTCATTCAATCCTCGATAATCAACAACCATCCTTAACGATCCATCCTTCTTCTCCACTAGAAGTACTGGCGATCCCCAAGGCGAAGAACTTGGGCGAATATATCCCTTATCCAGTAACTCCTTAATCTGCTTCTTAATTTCCACCAAATCCTTTGCTGGCATCCTATATGGTCTCTTTGATATTGGCCTGTGCCTGGCAATAGCTCAATCAAAAACTCAATATCTCTATCCGGTGGCATGCCTGGCAACTCCTCTGGAAATACATCAGGGAAATCCCTTACCACTGGTACTTCCTCCTGCACAACTCCTGTTAGGCAATTTACTTGAGTCCTCTTTGGCACATGCCGGGATACATACTTGATCCTTCTCCCTTCTGGTGTGGTAAGCAAAATTGACTTACTAGCACATTCAATATTCCCTTCATACTTTGATAACCAATCCATGCCTAATATCACATCCAATCCTTGAGATTCCAATACTATTAGGTCTGAGGGAAAAACATAGTTACCAATCCTTAATGGTAACCGATCACACCATAGACTAGCCACATACTCTGCTCCAGGCGAGGTTACTAACATGGGTGACCTAAGGGCTTGGGTTGGTAGGTTATACTTATCCACAAATCCCCTTGAGATGTATGAATGCGATGCACCAGTATCAAAAAGAACGAGTGCAGTAAATGACTTAACCAAAAACTTACCTATTACTGCATCGGGCTGAGCTTCAACCTCCTCCACGCTAACGTGGTTCACCTGTCCCCTGTTGAAAGGGTTCGGCTTCTTCCCAGAACTTCCATTGCCATTTTGGCCTTCAGGACATTCATTGGCATAATGTCCGGTCTTCGAACACTTAAACAAGTGACTTGGCTTAGGTCCTTCTTGGCTGGGGTTGAGGGGTTGGTGCGGTTCTGGCCGTTGCTTCCTCCATTGCCATTACCATTCTTGGTGCCATTGTGATTGTGCGAGCTACCTCCTCCATGGGTATGCTGAAAATGTCCTCCCGGTCTAGGGGTAAAACGTGGCTTCTGCTGAGCTCCTGAATTATACTTTCCTTGTCCATACTTCCTCTTGCGATTCTCAATCTGCTGCTGCTTCCCTTCAATCATAAGAGCACGATCTACCAACTCCTGGTAGTTGTTGAAGGTTGCTACCATCAACTGCATGCTCAACTCATCATTCAGTCCTTCTAGAAACTTCTCCTGCTTAGCTGCATCCGTAGCGACGTCATCTGGGCATAACGTGCTAGCTTACTAAAGTCCTCCACATACTGGCCAACTGTCCGTCCTCCTTGGCGCAAGTTGCGAAACTCACGCTTCTTCATGGCCATAGCTCCTGCTGAAACATGGGCAGTACGAAAAGCCTGCTGAAACTGGTCCCATGTGACAGTGTCTACAGGGAAAGTGGCTGTGAAATTCTCCCACCATGATGCTGCGGGTCCTTCTACTGATGTGCGGCAAACTTCACCTTCTCCGCATCTGTGCATCCTGCTGTGGTCAACTCCCTAGCTATCTTGCGGAGCCAATCATCTGCTACTATCGGCTCGGTGCTACTGGAAAACACCGGGATTCAGCCTAAGAAAACGGGCTAAGTGGTCAACAGGTGGTGGTGGTGGTGGTGGGTTGTTGTTGTTGTTCCCCTGATTCTGATTCTGGACTAGCAACTGCATCAATGTGTTCTGCTGCTGGATCAACTGGGTGAGCTCCGGTGGAAAGTAAATCCGGGGTCACGTCTCGGAGGCATCTGAGGGTTTAGAAAAGATGAGATATAAGAATAGAGGGGGTCTAAAGAGAAAACACTACCCATATGCACATGAGGCAAAAGCAAACAATTCACTTCAATCAATCAAACAAGGGCATACAATCGATCTATCTATCGCAAAAGTGCTCGGACTACTATATTTACATGGTGGACTACTACTACTGATGAGGTGGTCTACTAGAAATATTCTACGGTCGTTGACTCCATGATATCTGCTCCAGCTTCATCAACATAGTCATCATCGCTACTATCTGCTTCCGAGTCGGTGCCGTCGATGATGATGTAGTCTTCCGGGCTAATCTCCTTGGGTTCTTCGTCTTCATCTACTGGCGTAGGGCCTCCCATAAATATTCCAATCTTCTTGATCAGGTCGTCATTCTTCTCCACCAATACTTCAATTTCCTCTTCATAATCTTCACGTGTAGCCTTGAGTTCTTCCTCCAGTTCCTTGATTCTAGTCTTTGCCTTCTTCAGGTCTATCATGTCGGCGCACATCTGGTTCTCCTGTCGTCGAATGTGCTGGTTTAGCTCCTGGATAAAAGCTGCGATTGATCTATCCTTCCTGGTGCTGATCATCTCCCAGTGTTCATCTCGGCGCCCACAAATCTGGTAGATAGTATCCTTGAGATCCTTGCGGTA